>NC_043961.1:1240588-1378088 GCF_902148855.1 Sphaeramia orbicularis | reverse complement strand
GACTTAGGTTTGAGATTCACTGAATAAATTCCAGTTCATGTCATATGATGTTTGAGCTTCAACTCAGAGAAGTCCATCAAACTGGAGATGTAAGGAGGTCTGTAAATGTCCAGGAGTCCACCAGTAGAGGGCGCTGTGGCTTCTGTAATGAGCGAACAGCGTCACTCCTCCACAGACAGGACATGAACTGGAATTAGAACTGGATTCTGTTGGAAATTTCACAGATGCAGCAATTGGGTAATGATCCTGTGAAATAAAACTGATCATAATACTAAACAGATTAGACTTTTCTCAATTAAAATCTGAGTTAATTCTAACAGTATTTTGTGTGAGTTGTTAAAATCACTTGAAAAGTAAAAGTTTAAACAAATAAAAACAAATTAACACAAACTAATTATTAATCCTTAAAACTACCTCAAAACCAAGATGAAAATATATTTTAGCCCTTTATCAGTTATTGCTGTAGTAACACTGACCCCTGCTGGTGGAGACCTGCTATTACTCAAACTAAAACCTGTGGATGTGATTCTGATCCATGTATTTTCAGCCATAATGACCCAAACAGCCACTGGGACCAGAAGCATGTACTGATTTAAAATGTTGAATAACTTCTGAACCACTAACCCTATCAGTATGTTGAATTAATTCAGGGGAAATACAGTTCTTCATGTTGTCATGGTCATCAGATATGACCCATTTGGACGTTCAGAGGCTCTGTAGTTACCATGGAAACACCGTCATCTTCTACAGCATTGATTCACCAGTAAAACCCATGGAGTTGGATCAGTGACAGTGGATGGACACACTGGGTTTATGTTCAGTTAATGATATCTTTACTGAAAAAGTCACTTTTTCTTCAGTTTTCTTTAGTTTTGATTTAATAATGCTCAGCTTTAATCTGAGCTTTAATGAACATCTACATGATCAGTGGATTAAATATAGCAAAATATCTCATGTACACTGAAAAAATGCAATATAAAGATAATTATATTATCATAAATGGTGACAAATCACTTAAGAAAAGTTAGAGAGGAACAATTCATTTAGGAACTGCCACAAAAGTAGCACAGGGTCTTTATGGGTGAAATAAATCTGTTGGATCATATCACACATGGCTTTAGGGTTCACTCCTTTTGAGGTATTTTGGTTGTTTTTGCACTGATTTATGCTTTTCTGCATCAGTTTACAGTGAAAATGTCATATTAATGCAAAGAACACACTGAATTCAGTATAGATTCATATAAATGATAAATGAATGTTAATTACTTCATATATTTATGGACCTCTGGAACTACTGAAACACCTCCACTCGACAAATATATATATATATATATATATATATATATATATATATATATATATATAAAACTCCTGTTTTTGTTGTAATTTTTCATTGAAATTTTGTCTGTGGATACAAGATATATAAAGAATAGAATATTTATTGTTCACTCGGGTGGAAAATTGTCTTTGTCTCTCCGATGTACAGGTACAGTATTCAAATATGAGATAGAAATTCTCCAAGACACATGACTTATGGTAGAAAAATAAACATTGAGTTCACAGACAGCTCTGTACATGTCTGCAGTCTTCATGCTTTAACCCATACAGACCCAAACAGCTACTGGTGAGCAAAACCATCTACTGATGTAAGCTGTTCCATAACTATTGATCCACTAATCCTATCAATACATGTCAATAATTGGTGTAAAATACAGTTCTTCATCTTTTCATGGTCATCAGATATGACCCATTTGGGCGTTCAGAGGCTCTGTAGTTACCGTGGAAACACCGTCATCTTCTACAACATTGATTCACCAGTAAAACCCATGGAGTTGGATCAATGCCAGTGGATGGACACACTGGGTTTATGTTATTATTGATATATTTTACTGAAAAAGTCACTGGTTCTTCAGTTTTCTCTGTTTCTGTTATAATAACCTCAACTTTAATCTGAGCTTTTATGAATGATCTACATGATCAATAAATTACCCATAAAGACCCAGTGCTACTTTTGTGTCAGTTCCTAAATTAATTGGTTTCTATATTTAACCTTTGTTAAGTGATTTATCACCATTTATTACAATATTATCCTTTCTAGTTTGAGTTTTTTCAGTGTAAATCATCTATTTTTCAATATTTATTTCACTGATCATGTAGATGTTCATAAAAGCTCAGAGTAAATTCAAAGGTTATTATATGAGAAACAGAGAAAACTGAAGAAAAAGTGTCATTTTCAGTCTAAACTCTCCTTAACTGAACATAAACCCAGTGTGTCCATCCACTGTCATTGATCCAACTCCATGGGTTTGACTGGAGAATCAATGTTGTAGAAGATGACGGTGTTTCCATGGTAACTATGGAGCCTCTGAACGTCCAAATGGGTCATATCTGATGACCACGAAAAGATGAAGAACTGTATTTTACACCAGTTATTTACATGGATTGACAGGGTTAGTGGATGAACAGGAATGAAACAGTTCAGATCAGTAGATGGTTTAGGTTAAAGGTGGAGGTTTGGGTCTTTAAGGGTTAAATATAGGAAAATATTTGATTCTCACTGAAAAACCACAAAATGCAGAGGACAATATTATAAAAAATGGTGATAAATCACTTAAGAAAAGTTAAATATAGAGAAAAAAAACTGGTTTGGAACTGCCACATAAGTAGAGCTGGGTCTGCATGGGTGAAACTGTACTTTTAGTTCCAGTTTTCTGTCACTGATCTGAGACAATGTGTCTGATACAGGACTCACTGTTCAGATGAATGGAACACCTCAGACCTTTTGAGCAGAAGACCTCCAGAAGATCAATATTTAGGTAAATTGTGAACGTAATGAGAATTTTGCATCTTTGATTTTATCCCATTATAAATTAGAACTAAACAGACGTGTGTTGTGTTTGTATTTTCTTTATTTTTATCACCTCATGTGTTTCTGCACGTTGAAAACATGTCAGACTCATCTGTTTCAGAACAGATTAAAACTGATCAAATCTGAGTTTGTCTCATATTTCTGAAAACAAACAAACAAAAAAAACCAGACCCAATCTGAGTAATGTAATGAAGACAGATCACATGATGTAAACACTGAAGGACGTGGACCCTGAACATCACAGCTTCTGTCAACTTTACATCCGAATTTTAAATGAATGTTTTACATGTTTTACTCCATTTACATTTGAAAGGCTAGTGGTTAGATGCAACTGTTTATTTGATTTTTTTGTTTTTACTTGTTTGTTTATTATATACATACATACATACATACATATACATATATATATATATATATATATATATATATATATATATATATATATATATATATATATATATATATGTGTGTGTGTGTGTGTGTGTGTGTGTGTGTGTGTGTTACGTCGGGTATGTGTGTGTATTTTTTTTTTTTTTTTTTTTACCATTTTTCCATCCATAACCAGTGAATGCACCATAAACTGCTCCTTCATCTTCTCTGGTGTTTCCATCAGTTTCTGTCACAGTTCACACACTGGCTCTGTGTGTTTTCTTTAACCCAGGCTCCATCCCTTCTTCCCTTCTTCCCTTCTTCCCTTCTCTCCTTCTCTCCTTCCTCTTCCAGGTCCCGCCACCTGACGCCGGGTACGTGCGGTGCGTGTGCACGGCGGCTCCCGGGACTGCGCGCCTGCGGACTGTGATGGACCAGCTGACGGAGGAGAGAGAGAGAGAGAGAGAGAGAGAGAGAGAGAGAGAGAGAGAGAGAGAGAGAGAGAGAGAGAGAGAGAGAGAGAGAGAGAGAGAGAGAGAGAGAGAGAGAGAGAGAGAGAGAGAGAGAGAGAGAGAGAGAGAGAGAGAGAGAGAGAGAGAGAGAGAGAGAGAGAGAGAGGAGAGAGAGAGAGAGAGAGAGAGAGAGAGAGAGAGAGAGAGAGCTCCGCACCGCAGTGACAGTCGGGAGTTGGAGCTCCGGGATCGGCCACAGCACCGGGCAGGAGCCGGGGACTTTCTGATGCCGCTTCGGAGCTGACGGTACCGGAGCAGCAGGGACCGGAGCGGACCGGAGCGGAGGACCGGAGCGGAGGACCGGCTCAGGTAAAGCCGCACTTTGACTCTTCTCCGCCGCTTCCTCTGACGCATCGGGTGGTGTCCCGGTTCTGTCGGAGCCGGGCCGGGACTGTCAGTGGTTCGGGTTTAAATAGGGCCTGCGGGACTACCGTCTGCAGCCGGAGTCCGGTACCGGGGCTCGGTCCGTGTCCTGCGGTGTTCCCGGCCCCCGCCTCTCTGCGCATCCTCTGGATGATGCTGCGGTTTTGGAGCTGGAGCTGCTCTGCGCAAACTGCACACACAGCTCCTCAAGTCCGCCGGCCCGGCCCGGCCCGGCCTGGCCCGGCCCGGCTCGGCCTCCCATCCGCAGAGGCCCGTGTGCGGTGGGTGCGGGGGTCATTGCGGAGGACGAGCGGACGGGGACCGGGCTGCCGGTGCCGGTTCGGGTTAGGCCCCGGGCTGGTGTCAGGGTGAGTCAGGTCTGAAGTGGACCACAAACATCTGGAGGAGGCCAGCCGGTCCAACCAGACCTGGACCGGACCCACATGTGCCGGTCCGGTCCCACACCGGCTCCCGGTGGGTCCTCTGTGGTGCGTTCAGGTGACCTTGTTGTAGTTCACGGTGTTTTCATCAGGCCTGGTCCGGGTTCCTGTAGACCCGGACCCTCTGATCACGTTCCAGAATAGTCTGATCCGGTTCTGAGCAGAACCAGGTCCATGTCCCCTGGGTTCAGGGGACCAGGAACCCACTGAGGTCAGTGAAACCAGGACCTGGTCCAGGAGCCAGTCCAGTTCAAGTGGATCCTTTATTTCAGACTTTGTTCATTTAGTGAAAGTTGAAGAAAACAGGGTCTGGTTTTAGCAGAACCACCACAGACAGCAGATGAACCCACAGCAGGAGGCTCTGGAAGTGGTCCTGCTGCTCAGAACAGGATCAAACCATCAGAACATGTGACATTAGAGGAAAATCCAACAGCAGAACTTTGGAACAATTCAAACTGAAACTACAATAACAGTCATGACATGAGTCTGTTCCAGGTAAACGTCCTGGTACTGGACAAAAGGCAACGTTTAGGTCATAGGACCAGAACTGTACTGATCACTAACACGCTGTTAAATAATATAATATTATTTATTCTATTTAGTCCGACATGTCTGTCAAATCCAAGTGAGTAAACATAAAACTGAACTCCATCATTGTTTTCCTTCTGTCATGAATATTCAACAGACCAAACTATAAACACCTGCTTTCTCCACAAACACCTTCAGTTCAGGCTGAGCTAACACCTGTGTGCCTGCTTCTTATCATAGTTTCAGAATAACAGAGGAAAACCTGCTGTGGGTGAACGTCTGAATGTGAAGGACATGAGTACAGGTCAGAACAAGAAGAGCACAGAGAGCGCAGACCCCCGCCAGGACACTTCTGCCCCCCCCATCACCACCAAAATGTAATCATTTCTTCCTTGTGCCAGAATCAACATTAACTGAAAATGTCATGAAAATCCGTCCGTAACTTTTCGAGTTATCTTGCTAACAAACAAACAAACTAGAAGCACTCGGAGAGCGCAGACCTCCGCCAAGGCTGATCAATGGTCCCCCCCGTGGGCCCCCCCCACGCCAAGGAGGTTCTGTTTTTGCCAGGGTTTGTCTGTCTGTCTGTCCGTTAGTGTGCAACATAACTCAAAAAGTTATCGACAGATTTGGATGAAATTTTCAGGGTTTGTTGGAAATGGCCCCCCCCCGTGGGCCCCCCCACCCCCGATCACCACCAAAATTTAATCATTTCTTCCTTATCCCATTTCCAACAAACCCTGAAAATTTCATCCAAATCTGTCCATAACTTTTTGAGTTATGTTGCACACTAACGGACAGACAAACAGACAAACCCTGGCAAAAACAGAACCTCCTTGGCGGAGGTAACAAACAAACAAACAAACACACACACACACAAACACACAAAGCACAGTGATCACAGTTCCTCCTGGTATGAGGTAGCTGTCAGATCACATTTACACTTTAGCTGTTGGTCGTTGGTCGTTGGTTGTGGAAGTGCGTTCTTTCCATGATGTGGGTTTGATGTTTCAGGTGCAGCTTCATCACAGACACAGAACAGACGTTCTGGGCTGAAACACCATCGATGAACAATCTGAACACAGATAAAACACACACTAGACTTCTGTTTATTCCTCACACTCTAATAACACTTTGAGGACTTTTCTTTGTTATTTCAAAGTAGAAATAGTACACAAAGCTCCTTTAAAACTGCAGTTAAACTTACATTTTGGAAGTATCATAGGTAGATTTATTGGCATTTTTATATTTTTTACCTAAAGTTTTACTGTTTTTAACCTTTTTTGTGGGTGTTTTAAGAGACAATAATATCAACATGTGTGAG
The DNA here is from genome assembly GCF_902148855.1 of Sphaeramia orbicularis. NCBI lineage: Eukaryota > Metazoa > Chordata > Actinopteri > Kurtiformes > Apogonidae > Sphaeramia > Sphaeramia orbicularis. Next base: position 1,371,683 of record NC_043961.1, on the reverse strand, counting down.
TTATTCCTTTAAAAGTGTTGCCTTTATAAAATGAAGCCATATTTTAGGTCATTTTAGGTTATTTTAAAGTGGAAACACTACATATATATTGCCCATTTAGGAGTTTTGTGGCCTGAAACCCAAAGGTATCGGTGCTGAGTCTGACCTCCATCTGCTGCAGGTCATACACTGATTTAAACACCTGGACTGGATGTTTCAGCTGCAGCTTCATCACACAAACACACACAGACACAAACAAACCAAACAAAAGAGTTCAGAAAAATCTCTGTTTTTGTCACAAAACCCTTTTTACATGTGGACTAGAGGAACAAACACATCTGTTTCCTTCAAACTCCACATTAGTGTGAAGTGGGACCAGTATGAACGTCAGACTGTTTCATTCTTACCTCGTTTGATCCAGACTTTCAGACTTTTCAGTTGGATCTGAACCACATTTGGGGCGTTCAGGTGTGAAACCATCCCTGGACCAGGATGTGGATCAAACACCTGGTCTGTGGTAGATTCGACCAAAACACCTGATGTGGGTCTGGATCAAACTGAACCACACTGTAAAAAAAACATAAAAAAAAAAACACAGTATTATTCTGGCAAAAAAAATACTGTTAAATAACGGAAAATAAACATCTCATAAAAATACGGTAATTTTCCATAATTAAAATACAGTTTTTTGCCCTAACTTTACATGAGATTTTGCATATTTTTTTGACTTTTTAATGTTTAATAATGAATATTTACATGTATTAAAACAATCCAGTTACCTATAAATATGGACAAACATTGTTATAAAACAAATAATAGGACTTACATGTTACACATTCACAAAAATACATTTATTCAACATTTTGGTTGTGAAAACTCCTGTAATTACACAAGATATTTGTCAATTAATAAACAAGTCTGGTTAAACTGACAGAACTAATACTTCTGTTATAGTTAATTGTCAGTAATTTTATCTTGTTTAATTTTTTTGTTTTTACAGTATTAAACTTTAAATTAACAGTTTAATCTCATAAATAGAAAAGAAATATTTGTGAAAATACAATATATTCGCAAATGTATTTTAACTGTATTTTTCTGTGAAAAAAAAATCTTTTAAAAAAAATGGAAGTTTTATGGTTATTCACAGTTACAGTTTTTCGAGTTATTTTCCATTTGACATGTAAAAGCACAGTCTGTTTTTGTCATTTCATTGATATTTTCTTGTATCTTAAAAATACAGAAAAAAATCTGTAAAATAAACAGTAAAAATTCTGTTAAATTACAGATTTTTTTTTTTTTACAGTGCATGATGTGAAAACAGTTTACAGTTGGTTCAGAGTTTCAGACCAAGGACTGACAGTTACACAAGGCCACGCAGATGTTCATCAGAATCAGAATACTTTAGTAATCCCAGGAGAAATTGTAAGTATAATAAAAAGTAGCAAGAAAATGTAAGATCCAGCATCACTAAGTTTGTTCTGTATCTGGATGATTTTCTTCTGTGAAATAAAAAGATATTGAAAAAAAAAAAAGTAGCAAGAAAGAAATACTCCAAAAAATCTAAATATATGGATAAGGGTCTGATCAAGTGGTAACACATGGACACATGTGGTGTTCGACAGTCTGTCATGTAATCAGAGTAACTCATATGCATGTATTAGACATATTGGAGCAGGTATTTATACGCACTTTAACATTATGTATAATAAACTTTGGGGAGATAAAACTTTTAGGTGAAAAATGTCAAATTACTGCTCGGTAACACGTGGACTTGAAAGAAACATCAATTTTTGTAAGCTTTAGGCAAACATTCAAAACATGCGGTTCTCGACACAAATTGATATAAAGTAGGACAAAACTTTTTAGATATTATGTTCAGCTATGCTGAAAATAAATTTTGGAGTGAAATATTGAAAAGTCTCTGTTTTATTGACATGAGAATGTGGTAACACATGGACAGGTTGCCATAGTAACAGGTGGACGACTCTTTACCGTTGTATGCATCACCCAAAATGCATCAAAAGATCATTACTTTCGGAAAGTTTCACTCAAATATCTGAATTATAAGGAACTTTAAAATTTAAAATTGGTATTTTTGTGGTAACACGTGGACAGGGCCTTTAAAGAAACTCACAAATGTTCAAAAATGTTCTCATAAATACCAAGAATATTTACAAAATAATGAAAATCTAACACTTGAAACTTAACAATCATCTATATAATCATCTATATATTCACATTTTCAATTTTTTAGATAGAATTTTTAGCGTCAAATTCGAGCTATGGTTTAAAAAGTGTAATTGATAAAATTGGTTGTAACTTTTTTTCTACAAGTGGTATTTTAAAAAGGAGAACAGCTCCATAAAATAGAGATTTTTAGCAAAAAAATGAGCCCATTTGATAAATGATGTGTGCAAATGCACTTTTTCATGTTGATGTTCACTTTCACTTGAACAGACCCATATGTATATATATGTAAAGCTGTAAATATACACATATATAAAGTAAATATACATATGAAAATACTGTATTAAACACAATTAGAACAGCTATTTGTACAATATGTAGTAGACATTATATTATCAGTATGAAAATTAAAATAAATATACATAAATGTGTGTGCAAAAATAATGTATGTAATTCTAATGATGTGGTTCTGAGGTGGAGTTAAACAGTCTGATGGACACAGGCAGGAATGGTTTCCTGTGGTGCATTTGGGTGGAATCCGTCTGTCACTGAAGGGGAGGATGCATTAAAAGATAAAAATGAAATAAAAATGGTCGTTCAACGGCCAATGATGTTTTCTTTTCTCTGTCGTCATCCTGAGTGTTCAGCGGTTTCATATTCATACAGAGCCACCGTTAGCTTAGCTTCATGGATACTGTGTTGTAAAGGCAGACGTTGTTCTGGTGTTTTTGTTCTTGTGTCTTTGTGGCGTCGCAGCCTCAGTTTCAGCAGATTTTTATCATCTCAGACTGTATTTAGGCTCAGCTTTATTTGATGTTCGTCTCTGGAGGTGCATGGGTTGATGAGATCAGGGATTAAATCTGCTAAAGCTGGAGTTTCACACCTGTTTGTGTCCTTCATGGTTTGTTGTGGTTCAGACAAAAGCCTCCTGGTGTGGACAGAACCATCAACTGTTGGACAGTAGAGTTCCAGGACTTTAAACGGACCTGAAAGTAAAGTACAGCTCATATTTGTCTGAACCCACTGTTCTTAGTCTGTGCTTCATGTCTTTGTGCATTTGGACCCTAATAGTTCAGACAGTTTGAATTTGAACCCTCCAGCTGCTGCTAAACTATCTTTAGATTCATTTGGGCAAAATCAAGTGGATTTCTACAACCTGTTTGAATTCCTTTTTTAATTTGTTGCATCTATAACTAGTTACGTCATGACATTTACACATATAAGGTCATGACTTCCGATGAACATTTCTCTGAGTAGTGGTTGTAGTCCAGACTGAAAATATGTCCAAAGTTTGAGCTGATGACCTCAAATGTTCAGTTGTTGGTTGAACAGGACAGAGCAGCACAGCCAATAACCTGGAGGGGGCGGGGCCTGAAGTGTCTCCTGTGCATTTAAAGGGCCAGCGCTCCAAACCACCTTTGTGGTGTCTTTAGTCAGAAATAGTGTTGCAGATGGACCTGTGGAGTTGAATGAATGAAGAATTCAGAGCCGAGCAGAGCATTTACAGTTTGTGGAGACCACAGGGACATGAGGGAAAAGGAAGAATTCCATTTAAAAAAGCTAAATATGACTCCTTTAAATAGATTCTACTTTACTCATCACTGTGCTGACGTCGGGTCGGTTGATCGTCTACTGGTCCTGATGTGGCTGTTTGTTCCTATACTGTTCCTCCATAGGAGCTCTGACCGTATAGAGGTTTTCATATCGACTGGTCTGTAATCAGAGCCTGATGCAGGTTCCTGAGCTGAGGTGTGTCCACGTCCTGCAGGAAACACAGAAGCATCCACTCTGAACTTAGACCACGGTTTATTCACAGAGATGGAACACACACAATGTTTTCACAGATGTATGGTCGTTGTGCTTTAACTCAGACCATCTGAGGATAAAAGCAGCACATACATCCACATGGTTTAGGTCCGACACAAACAGTCTCCAAGTCCTTCAACAAAATCACGTGATAAATGTAGGTCTGAACGTTTCCCCATTAGACGATACTGAAAAATATCACAATAAACATCAAACCTTTGTTTCTTTACAGTTTTGAGGCTCACTTTTGTCCTCTGTGACGGTAAAGAAAACAGACAATTATTTGTTTCTTCTTATTAGATCCTCTTACATCCTCCTGTAACAGTTGGAACGATCAGCTGGTATTAAAGGAACTGCATTAATGTGGTTTAAATCCTAACAGATCGTTTCCAGTTTGTTAAAGTTAATAATGTATCTTCCTAGTACACAACAGTTAGTCATGGAGTTCCTCAAGGTTCGGTGTTTGGACCAGTACTGTTCACTTTAAACATGCTTCCTTTAGGTAACTTAATAAGGAAACACTCCATCAATTTCTATTGTTACGTTGATGATACCCTATTATACTTGGTCATGCTGTGGTGTCTGTGAATTGGCTAAATGTAAAGAACCGTGAAATAACTTTTGTTATGATTTGACACTACATAAATATAATTTGATTGATTGATTTATATGTTAAAATCATTTGTAAAAGACAACACGAGGCAGAAACATTGTAGAGGACACCATCAGATGCAGGAAGTTTATCAGATATGACCAGAAATACATCATCGCTGTCAGGCGGAATCCTCTTTTTTCTAAAATGGTTATTTTTCAGGAAACTGGAAAAAGGATGTATATTCTAAACCAGGGGTGTCAAACATGCGGCCCAGGGGTCAAATGTGGCCCACCAAGGGTTCCAATGTGGTGAATTTGTGAAATGCAAAAATTGCTTTTAAGATATTCACAAAAATTTTAGTTCACTTTCACTTACAGACCAATTTAATCTGCAGTGGGTCGGATCAGTCAACTACTATTAGAATAACCTATAAATACTCACAACTCCACATTTTTCTGTTTGTAAATGTAAACATTTTCATGTCATTTTACCGTATTTACACTAAAACTATCATTTCACAAAAATGCAAATAACTGGAACAAATATAAAACATTTTGAAATGTCTGAAGTGCAAGTTTACCAATATTCTGTCTGTTATTAAATGTTTTTTTGTATTTTTAGATCCACTGTGATCTGTAAGTTATAATGTATATGTGCAAATGATAAACTCAGACATAGTATTGTCAAAATTGCACTTAGTTTTCTTAAGAAATTTCAGTTTGTTCATGTTGTTTACATTGTTTTAAAGGATAGTTGGTAGATGTGAACATTTTCATCACATAATTTTACTTTTTCGCTTTAAAACAGAGGAAAGTTTGGAGTTGACATTATTTATCTATTCTTCTGTTATTGTTATTTGACTGGTCCTGCCCACTTCAGATCATATTTCGCTTAATGTGGGCCCTGAATTAAAACTAGTTTGACACCTGTTTTAAGACTAAGAAAAAGACTAAAAATGGACATATGAGGTTTGAGTCTGACACTGATGATCAGGGTGTATTTAAGCTGGACCTGTATTTGTTTTATTGGCACGTCTGTGGTCTGGACTCGTCCTGAGGTCAAATCAGATTAGTCCAGTTTGTGGTTCCCTTCCTCCCGGTGGTGACTCAGCGTTCATGTTGTGATGGTGGATTTTCCGCTCTGTCCGTGAATCCGACCGTCTTGTTGTTGTGGAGGTCGTGGATTTAGCGACAGCTGTGTTTGTGACCGGAGCCGAAGCCAACAGTTTAATGGAGTTACATAAGAAGAGGAGAGAGAGGAGGCATGAGCGCACGCACAGGATTTACACAACATCAGCTGATGTTCAGGAGGCAGCGCCGCATCGCCATGACGACGCAGGTGACAGCCATTTATTCACAGGACAGATTAAAGCAGGCTATCATGACTGGGTGGATTTAGATTCAATTAAATTAGATTAAATTAGATTAGATAGAACTTTATTGAACCCCTGAGGAGAACTGTCAGGATATGAAGGTTCCAGAAGCAGCCTCTGTTCTGTGGGGGGGGGTTAACAGACCCCAGACCCCAGACTGGACCTTGTGTTTTATGTTATTATTTAGAACTGTAGTGGGCGGGGCCAGACTCAAGGCCTAATGGGCGAATCCTGTGCCCTGATTGGTTGGTGAGTGCATCAGTCTGTTTCATGGCACTGGAGCCGTTTTCTAACCTTTACCAAGTGTTTTTGTGACTAAACTGAACCATCATGCATCAGTAACCAGTAGTAATCAGATACATGTATCCAGTAGTAATCAGATACATTTATCCAGTAATAATCAGATACATTTATCCAGTAATAATCAGATACATTTAACCAGTAATAATCAGATACATTTAATTAGTAATAATCAGATACATTTAACCAGTAATAATCAGATACATTTAACCAGTAATAATCAGATACATTTATCCAGTAGTAATCAGATACATTTAACCAGTAATAATCAGATACATTTAATTAGTAATAATCAGATACATTTAACCAGTAGTAATCAGATACATTTAACCAGTAATAATCAGATACATTTAACCAGTAATAATCAGATACATTTAATTAGTAATAATCAGATACATTTAACCAGTAATAATCAGATACATTTAATTAGTAATAATCAGATACATTTAATTAGTAATAATCAGATACATTTATCCAGTAATAATCAGATACATTTAACCAGTAATAATCAGATACATTTAACCAGTAATAATCAGATACATTTAATTAGTAATAATCAGATACATTTAACCAGTAGTAATCAGATACATTTATCCAGTAATAATTAGATACATTTATCCAGTAGTAATCAGATACATTTATCCAGTAATAATCAGATACATTTATCCAGTAGTAATCAGATACATTTATCCAGTAATAATCAGATACATTTAACCAGTAGTAATCAGATACATTTATCCATACCCAACATGTAATGGAAAAAAGAAGTGGAGCAGCAAAGGTTAAACAGAGCCCATCAGAGAGAGAACGGAAAAAGAAAAACCACTGAGAGATGTACACAGAGAGAACGGATGTCAGCTTTCTTTCTTTCTGTTTGTTCCTTCTTTCTTTCTTTCTTTCTTTCTTTCTTTCTTTCTTTCTTTCTTTCTGTCTTTCTTTCTTTCTTTTTGTTTGTTCTTTCTTTTCTTTCTTTCTTTTTGTTTGTTCTTCTTTTCTTTCTTCTTTCTTTCTTTCTTCTTTCTTTCTTTTCTTTCTTTCTTTCTTTCTTTCTTCCTTTCTTTTGTTTGTTCTTTCTTTCTTTCTTTCTTTCTTTCTTTCTTCTTTCTTTTCTTTCTTTCTTTCTTTCTTTCTTCCTTTCTTTCTTTCTTTTGTTTGTTCTTTCTTTCTTTCTTTCTTTCTTTCTTTCTTTCTTTCTTTTTGTTTGTTCTTTCTTTCTTTCTTTCTTTCTTTCTTCCTTCCTTCCTTCCTTCCTTCCTTCCTTCAGATCCATTTCCTTCTGAACTCAGTCGTCTCCTCATGACTCCTCCGTCCTGGATCTGGATCTGTCAGAACTCTGCAGACTGTTTCATCTGCGTCTGTGCGTCCACATGTAAATCTTGGGGGGTTGCAGCAGTCGGTGTTTTCCCCTCTGGTCCAGTGTGTGTTTGACTGTTTCCAGCTGAATGTGGGCCACAGCGCCCTGGGAGCTGCAGATCTAGATCTACCAGAACATGTCCTGCTTTTCAATGGACTCTGTGTTTTCCACCATGAATTAAAGATGTGGATCAGGACTGGAGTCGGGCTGGGGTCTGGTGGGCTGGCTTTGTTGTGGATCAGGACTGGAGTCGGGCTGGGGTCTGGTGGGCTAGGTTTTGTTGTGGATCAGGACTGGAGTCGGGCTGGGGTCTGGTGGGCTAGGTTTTGCTGTGGATCAGGACTGGAGTCGGCCTGGGGTCTGGTGGGCTAGGTTTTGTTGTGGATCAGGACTGGAGTCGGGCTGGGGTCTGGTGGGCTGGATTTTGCTGTGGATCAGGACTGGAACCTGTCCTTTGGGTCCAGAACAGTAGCAGACGTGCAGCACCAGGGCCGTAAACGGTCTTGAACGGGGAAATGTGACTCTGGGGTTTCAGGTGTCGGCGCTCTGACTTCCTGTGATGGTGGCAGAAGAAGCAGAGCGCCGTGTGAACGTCCAATGTCACGCCTCCTGAGTCACCTCGGGCCTTGGGTGGCCCACGTAGAACCAGGATCTGTTTGTGTTTATATGTACTGTTGTGTAAGTTACTTCCAAACTGTAATTCATTACAGATTACTTCTCACTGTTATTTAAAAGTAGTTCTTTACCTTACAATGTTACTGTCTCAGAATTCAGACTAATCTCATGAAATCGCGTTGTTTGTCACACCAGGTCTTATGGCATTTGACGTTCTATGCATATTTGCATTTTCATCCTTTCGTGTGTTATTCAACAGCATTTGATCGCGTGTCAGTGTACGCCAAGATCTCCAGTTTACATGTGTGTAACCCCTGACCCTAAACCTAAAGCTAACCGCTAACCGCTAACCTTAACCGCTACCCCTAACCACCAACCGTGTGGTATTTGACACAGCGTGAACATACACGTGGAAAGCTTATAATGCTCTGGTTCCCAACATTTTTTGGTTTGTGACCCCATTTTAACATCACAAATTTTTGATGACCCCAGACATTCAAAACGGAGAAATTTTTTTTTGCTAAAATTAATTTGTTTTTGATCATGTAATAGTTTACTATACTGTGTTGTGAATAAACATTAATCTTAGACAACATTTAGTCTATATAATGGCTATTATTGTGGACAGAGGCAGTAAATCCAGGTGTAGATTACTGCACAAAGGCTCAGGATCTGTCCAGTCAGTCCAGCTGGGATTTACAAGGAGGACAATTAATACTGAACAAACAAGAACTGAAACTATGAATTATGAAAGAGCTGCAGCATCTGAAACTGACCACAGTGAACATTTGACACAAACAGAACCACAGTGCTGCAGTTTGTCATGTCTGTTATGGATTGGGATTGTCTCTCTTAACTCACCATGTTTTTTTAATTATTATTTTTATTTTTATCAGTTGCTAGAAATTTCAGGTGACCCCACATGGGGTCCCGACCCCAAGGTTGAAAAACACTGTTATAATGCGTATAATATGCTATCATGTTATATATGTCGTCATGATATCACGTTGCAGAATTGTAATGTGTTACATACAGACCCTTGTCATAAATGGTGCGTGCCTACTAACACAACAGATAGAACCTTGGGATGCATAAATTTGCGCCCCGAAGTACACGTGGACGGATAGCTCAGAAAGTAACACTACGCTCTACGATGTTCAAATCTCAGCAGGAACGCATTTTTTCAACATTTTACATGTTCAAACTGGGGGCGCTGCACCAACGTCACCGGTAGATAAATCTGCAAACAGGCCGATGTTAGTGGATTTAATTATAACAAAGACAGAAAAAGGACAAAAACAATGAAGCAGTAACAAATTCCCAAAAAGCTTCAACAAAATGCAAAAGATGCTAATGATGCAACAAGATCAGAACAGCTTAATGTCATAGGAAGATCCAAGATGCACAAAAGATGCAAATGCAAACAGTTATTTGTGCCCTTAAGTATTCCATTAAAACAAAACAGGAAGAAGACTGTAAAATATATAGAAAATGTACAGAGCAAGACCATCACTTCAATGACATGAGAACAAAATAACACAAGACAAAAACACATAAAACCCAGGAATGATAACACAACATCACACCTGTTGTCTCAGATTTTACTGCAGATTTAAAAGTAATTCATGTTTATTTCACACACTCACAATTATTCCATAATACACATAAAGGACTCTCATCTCCAGCTTTACTCTTCATTTTAATAATAATAATAATAATAATAATAATAATAATAATAATAATAATAATAATAATAATAATAATACATTTAAATAATACAAAGGAAATGCATTATTAAACAAAAAGTCATTCACTACTAATCAATATTCACTAAAATAAAAAATATAGATCATCTCTTTGGATCAATTGACAGCCGTGGCTAAAAGTTTCAGCAGCTACATTATCATTATTAAAAGATAAACATCTGAAAATGACTGGAATCAGTAAATAAGCATGTTCTGCATCTGAGCATTCTACATGACCTGCATCTTTTTCCTTTTAATAACTTTTTTGATGTTAGTTTATTGATCTGTTCTATGGCTTTTTACTTGGTTGATCAATTTTTAAGGGAAGTATTTACTTGAGCTGTTTTGTTTGTGTGTGTAATCTGCTAAATCTTAATTAACTATATTGTCCTGTTTCGTATAATATGTAAATAAGCTCGAGTAGATGCAGCTTTTCACAACATTAAGCCAAAACTAAATAATGTCAGTCGGAGGTTTTCATGTAGCTGAAAATGTACAGATAAACCCAGAAAATTAGAATTTAATCATCACAATATAAAAATATCGTGACAAAAGTTCCTGGACCTTCTGATCCTTTTAATGAATCACAGCGTTCTGTTTGACTTTTGACACACTTTGATAATAAACATGGAACATAAAGCTTTTGTGTGGAACATAAGTCGATGTAATCCTGTAATAATTTCCCTTAAGCTTTACTGGCCACACAAAGGTGCAGTTCACCATTTGTCCAGCAGATGTCAGTGTCTTAACACTACTGCTGTGTAACAGCATGTCTTTGAATTTACTCTAAGTCACAAAATAGTCACAAAAATAAGCAAAAATGTGGATTTTTAAGGATGTAAACTCCTCATTATTCAGACAAAATAGGTAACATTTCAGATTTTTTTAGGGAAGGTTGATTAAACCTGAAATGTTGGGAATAAAATGACATAAGTGGAAAATAAGATGAAATAGAAATAATGTCCAAAGATGAACGAACAAAGGATCAGAGCAGATACATTCACAACGGTTGGTTAAAAGTCAAACATCTCATTGAATTTCAGTAAACCATTACCCTTGGAGCAGAGCAATTCAACCCTGATGCACAGTTAATGGCTGATATTTTAACATTTTGTTCTTAAAGGTGATATTTTCCATATTTTGCTGAAAATTTTGACTCTACATTTGCTCAGTCAATAAGAAATAGTTCCATAAACAAAGAAAATAAGTCAAATATAAAGTTTCTTGAACATTTGTGGCTGTTTCAATACAGATTTCTCAATTTATGTGATGTACTTGAATGCAACATTTTGCCTATCAGTGCCTCCTTCCAAACTGTGCAGAGTTTACAAGCTTCCCTGAACGCATCCCTGCTCCACAAATGTCAGTACAGACAAAATCAGCTTTAAAAAAATGTCAAAATTGTCCTCTTTACTCCATTAAACTCAGGTTCCTCTTAGTTTTCTTCTTTCTGTGTGTAATGTTGTATCTGTTTTATTTCATGCTGATTCAGGATGACCCCCTGTACCCCCCCCCCCCACACACACACACACACACACACACTCCCATGGAGATGATTAAACACATGGACTCAGATTCCCATCAGGCCTTTATTACTGGTCGCCTCCGCAGACGCAGCAGCAGGTCCGGTGGCTGCTTTCCCAGAGTTCCCCTCTCCTGGCCGCCGTTCAGTTCGATGCAGATGGGACTCAGCCAGGCCAGGTGGATTATGGGTACGACGGGGCATTTCCCAGTGATAGGTAAATTAATTCTGTGTCCCGCTGGCCTGGACTGTCTGTCCCTGCGGGGTCCAGTCCAACCTGGTCCAGGTTTAAGGAGCCCAGTTCCATCCAGATCCAGGATCAGGGTTCAGGGTTTCAAAGTGGACTCGATGGACGACTGTGGTTTAGTTTGGAGCTCATGTTTCCTGTGGTTACATCCTGAATGTAAAGGACACATTTTAAGGCTTCATTTCAACTTGATCTGTTTCTGGGCATTAAAATGTTGATGTGAATTTAACCCAAAGTCCTGTTACGTCATCGTCCTCGGGTGATATCAGAACTGTATGAATTTTTATAAACGCATAAATAAACCAAGAATAGCTCAGAATATGTAAATATAATGTGCAGATCACATTTCAACTGAGATATTAAGCTGAAAATGAAAAGCTAATGTTTCATTTTTACTAAATTACCAACATGTACCTGATCAATCCATTGATCATCAATAAAATTGTATTTATATTGCACCAAATTGTCAAGGTCAAGTTCATTTATGTAGCACATTTAAAACAATGCAAGCTGCTCAAAGTGCTGTACAAATATATAAGTAAAATGCAGGATATAGTAAGATAAGAATAAGAGTAAAATCTACTAGAATGGATAAGAACAGATACAAAATAAATACGACAGAACATCTTAATTATAATAAATCACAACAAAAGTTATCTCATGACATTTTACAATTAGACCTGGTCTGAACCAGACTCTTAATATGTAGGACCCTGTTTAAGTCCATCAACCCAAACACTTACTGATTAAAAAGACACCAAACAGTGATCTAACAAAATTTAAAGGAGTGATATTTTGCTTTTTTAAATGGAATTCTTCATTTTCCCTCATTTCCCTGTGGTCTCCATAAACTGTAAATGCTCTGCTTGGCTCTGAATTCTTCATTCATTCAACCCCACAGGTCCATCTGCAACACTATTTCTGAGGAATGACACCAGAAAGGTGGTTTGGAGCGCTGGCCCTTTAAATGCACAGGAGACACTTCAGGCCCCGCCCCCTCCAGGTTATTGGCTGTGCTGCTCTGTCCTGTTCAACAACTGAACATTTGAGGTAATGGGCTCCAAGTTTGGACAGATTTTCAGTCTGGACTACAACCACTGCTGCTGACAAACAATTATGGAGAAAAACTGGAGAAATGTTGGTCAGAAGTCTGGACCTGATACGTGCAAATGTGGAGACGGAACTAGATATAGACGTAAGAAATTAAGCAGGAATTAAAACAGTTGTAGAAATCCACTCGATTTTTGCTAAAATGAATCTAAAGATAGTTTAGCAGCAGCTGGAGGGTTCAAATTCAAACTGTCTGAACTATTAGGGTCCAAATACACAAAGACATGAAGCACAGACTAATAAAGTGGGTTTAGACAAATATGAGCCCCTTTGTAACACGTCATGACCGGACAATGTGGATGGTCTGGATTCTGGTTTTTTTGGGGGGGACAGGATAGCAAATCCAACTTTAATACACATGCCGTCTTGTGCTAAATTCTCAAACTTCGTTGTCCTACAAGACTTTTCAGCAATTCATTGTAAATACAAGGCACCAGATGCCACCTAGTGACGCTTTCATGTCACTGCGTTACAGGTTTTCCTGAAAGAAAATGAATAGTGAAAATGTAGAAACACTGTTTTATTGCAGAATCAGGTTTTTTTATGCACAGATGAAACTGACATTAAAAATCTGTGCTTAAAATATTAATGTTCATGCAGTCCTTCATGTCTCATCTACGCTCATTTTTTTTTTTTTTTGTCTCTTATGTCAGTTTCATCTGTGTTGAACCATGTGTCCAGACACAAACAGAAACATTTACACTTAGACGTGAGGTTTTGAGACTCTTTTTCTCTTCTTTCAGTTCATATTCAGACTGTGTGAACAGTAAAATGCATTTATTCAGCGTTGTTTAGTAAAACTGTAGATGCTGGGGTTCGGTTCCTGAGGAGACGCCACTGTTCTCCCTCTGATTCTTCATTTAACTGTGTCTTTAAAGCTGGTTCGTTCTGATCTGTTGGTTTGTTTCACTAAAAATGTTGAGCAGATGATGCGATGGTAGGAGACGAATCAAACCCTGTGGCCTCACAGATCTACAGTCAGAACGTGGACCCACATAGACCAGACCAGTTCAGGAGTCTTCTAGGTTTAGTCTTAGTAATCCTGGTCCAGAATGGTGCTAAACTGCCCCTTTTTCCTCTTTATCGTTTTCTATCAGATGTGATTTAAGCAGATAAATGTTCACACGCTCACATCATAGAGGACATTCCTCAGAAGATGGCGCCGCCGTCCCATCATGCCCCTCTCCATTCTCTGTTACCATGTGGAACTCTGGTTTCAGTCACTGATTCCATTGTAGCTGGTGGTAAACTACGAGGGCCGTTCAATAAGTTCATGGCCTCACCCAGAACAGAACAACACAGACTGATAATTTATATTTTATTTTTCAACATAATCTCCATTTACAGCAATGCACTTGGTCCATTGATGTTCAAGCATCACTATCCCATCACGAAAGAATGTAACATCCTGTATTATAACAACCAGTATTTCTGGGTGAGGCCATGAACTTATTGAACAGCCCTCGTATGGCTTGTGCAGTAAATTCGCTCTTTTTTTATTCTGTTTTATCGACACTGTGTAAGAAAAGGACCTTGTATAAAGTAAAATAGACCTGATTCTTCATCTGAAACAGAGAAATCATTTTCTCAAACAGGTTTTTCTACAGAGAATGTATTTTAAACTTTGTCTTGCTATGATATTTCCACAAATATTAAATTAGATTTAACCAGAAACAAGTTAAAACTACAGTTTGTAAAATATTTATAGGTTATTTTGCTTATTTTCAGAGTGAAACGTCTTAAACTGTAAACATAAAAGTTTGTTTATTCACTTCATTAGATTTATTTCCTTGTGTTTCTGAGGCTCACTGCAGAACAACAATAATCCTTTTATACGTTTACACAGTTATTATTGGCAGATGTTTGGGCAAAAAGGCATTTTATCTATCTATCTATCTATCTATCTATCTATCTATCTATCTATCTATCTATCTATCTATCTATCTATCTATCTATCTATCTATCTATCTATCTATCTATCTATCTATCTATCTATCTATCTATCTATCTATCTATCTATCTATCTATCTATCTATCTATCTATCTATCTATTTCCCTTTAAACAGGATGTCCTTTAAGAATACATTCTCTGTTTTGAGGAGACCACGTCCACAAACACCAGCAGTACAGACAAAATATAGAACATATATAAAAATGAATAAATAAATAAATAAAACAGGTAAAAACACGGTTGAGAAACCAGAGGATAACTCTTTCTCTACTTTAATTTCAGTGACTGGTGTTTTATTCTAGTTTGAATGATTCCAGTTGAGTCTAAAATGAGATCATCTGCTTCTATTTCGAGTATGTAGAGTCATGGTTCGTTGTAACCAAACCTGCAGAGTTATTAAATCAGACTTATCGGTCTCAGCTGGACGGGTTTGTGTCCTGTGGACAAACTGGATGTCCACCAGGAATCGATGGATCTGCCTCCATGTGTCTCTGTTATGTCACGTCCATGATCTGGTGTTCAAATTTCACAAATAAGGTCCAAAAATATCAACAACATAGTGTCTCTCTTATAATATATAAAAATGATAGGTACATCCTTCATCGTCTTCAAGCTTTATATTTAGGTTTTAGACATAATCAGTGAAAGGTCTTTGTATCTTTTTGATTTCAGTACATATGTTATTATGTCATTCTTTTGAGAGGAAGGTTTGTTCACATCTGTTTCAACCACTGCGTTACATCTGCTCTTTCAGCCTTTTTCCACAGTTGTACAAACTGACGTCCATGAATATTCTCTCACTTTTGCTGAAGTCGTGTTTTTCTGGATACAGACCAAACAGAAACAGTTTAGGGTTTGATGCAAAGTGTTTTGAAATGAGTTTTTCAATTGTGAATCTCACCTGTTCCTCAAACATTCACATTTTTTGGGACAGCCATAAACAATGAAATAGAGTTCCTTTACTTTCCGCACATTCTGTGGACAACAGTGGTTTTAAAGGCTTTGTTGGACTATGCCATGGTCGTCGTTTGGCCATAGTGGGCTGTTCGCTATCATCGACCCTTCGCCATCGTTGGCCCTTCGCCATAGTCACGCTTTCACCATTGTCGTCCCTTTGGCATAATTGTCCTTCCACCATCATCGTCTCTTGGCCATTGTCGTCCCTTGGCCATCATCATCTCCTCACCATCATTGTCCCTTTGCCATCATCTTCCCATCATCATTGTTGTCCCTTCGGCATAGTGGACCCTTCGCGATTATCGTCTCTTCACCATCATCGCTCCTTTGCCATCATCGTCCCTTCATCATTATAGTCCCTTCAGCGTAACGGGCCCATCACCATCATCGTCCCTTTGCTATCATCGTCCCTTCTCCATCATCATCATTTCACCATCATTGTCCCTTCACCATAGTCGCGCTTTCACCATTGTCGTCCTTTCACCATCATCGTCTCTTGGCCATTGTCGTCCCTTCTCCATCATCACTCTGTCCCTTCAGCATAGTGGACACTTCGCAATTATCGTCCCTTCACCATCATCGTCCCTTTGCTATCATCGTCCCTTCACCATCGTCATCCCTTCGCCGTCGTTGTCCTTCAGGTTTAACCCTGGCCTCTGTCTGTCTCCGGTTTCCTGCCTCCACTGTTTGTGCTTCTCAGCAGCTTCTATTTTTAAAGAACTTTGAGAAGCTGCTGTTTCCTCCAGAGCTCGATGGGGGATGAGACCAGAAACTGAAAGAGATGAGGGAAAGGAGACAGAGGCAAATAGAAAATAGAATAAAAAAACGATGAGGAATAAAAAGCCGGGGCGTCTGGAGCAGAGGCCGACGGCGGAGCTCCATCTGGACCGACGCCAGGTGGATGAACAGGGGAGGCAGGAGGTTCAGGATCCGGGTCTGGTTCTGCTCCAGGCCTCAGGCTCCACTGGGACACCAAGAAGAAACCATGAAGAGTAACAGGAGGAGGAGGAGGAGGAGGAGGAGGAGGAGGAGGAGGAGGGAGCTGACGGATGATCCTGAAACACAACAATACAAACACATGAAATAAACATGCACCGATACAGAACCAGACCTGGTCGATCCAAGTGAAAAACTCTGTCATAGGAAACATTTTCAGATCAATCAGTGTCAATAATTATCATGAATAATATCAAATAGTTATACTGAATGGAATTTTAAGGCTGATTTTGGTCCCAAGTCAAACCAGATGTTAATTAAGCAACAGAAGGAACAACATTTAAATAGCTTAAAAGATATAAGAAGGAAATGACATTAGAAAATGCAACAAAATATAAATGTCATAAAAGTTTCAGTGAGTTGGAAACATTGTAAAAGTCACAAGATATAAATATTATAAAATTTGCTGCTGCAGATGATATGTTCAATGACATCAATATGAAAGAAGAAAATGTAAAAGAGGAAAGATGAAACAACACAAGAGAAAAACAGAAGCTTAAACAGAAGTTCTGTAACTGGATGAAGACGTAAAAGATGCTTCAGATGTAACAGGACGGTTCCATCAGCATCATGTACGTCTCATCTGTGTGCTGTTGTCTTCTGCTGTGGACATTAGTGAAACAAGAAACACACTGTTTACTCCAAAAGGACTGAAAAACACTCAGATAACACCAGAAGTATTGATTCTTGAACTAAAAGCGTGAGTAAAAGCGAAAGGGTTTTTTTTTTTTTCTGCTGTTCACATCATCCATGTCGGTGTGAGTTTCCTGGTGTTGGAAGAGACGCACAAAGACACAAAATGTGAGTTGAAAGGGCAGATAATAGTGTTAATATGTGTTAATGAGTAAAAATACGAAACTGCTGCTGTTTACAGAGCCTCTAACCTTTCTTTTAATCCCAGTTTCCTCTGAGTGTCTGAATGAGTCTGAATATGTGATTATGCTTGTGTTGAGCTTTCCAACATTAGGTCGTGCATATGCATGAAGGGCAGAAGTGACACGTGGCCTTTTCATCTGTGATAAGGACAAAAAGGAGGAGAAACTCTCCCTGATAAGTTTCCACAGAACTTGGTGTGAATATTAAACTGAACTCTGAATTAATTCACTATTTTTAACTGTGACTTCTACAGAGGACGATCTACGTCATCCACATCTACAGACATTTGTGTTCTTTGTTTTATCTTTAAGTAATGAATCAGAGCTCTAGTTTTTCTTCCAGTTTTCAGGATGTAGCTTCATTTAAACATCCTCTCATATATTCAGTTTAAACTGGGTCCAAAGTCGAGCGTGTCTTTACAGTGAAGTAGACGATTGTACTTGACATTTTCAGTGTGATCTTTTTAAAACATGATGCTGAGGTCTTATATGCGTGTTCTTATCAGTTTTAAGTTTGTTTTTAGTACTGACTTTTTTTGTGTTCATGAATATTTTTAGTGTGGGTGTATGGCTGTGATTTCCATTTTGTGTAACTTCTGCTACTGCTGCTGTCTTGGCCAGGACACTCTTGAAAAATAGATTTTTAATCTCAATGAGCTTTTTTTCCTGGTAAAATAAAGGTAATAATAATAATAATAATAATAATAATAATAATAATAATAATAATAATAATAATAATAATAATAATTTATTAATGGAAAGACAAACTAAAACCAGATTTTAGATGTTCATCCCAGACCAATTTTAGTCTTGAAATGCGTCTCCATTTACTGGCCACTTTATTAGGTACACCGTTAACACAATTATGTCATCCACTTGTTAAACTGTGACATCATTTCCTGTTGGCGGGTCCATAAAACACATCCACTTGTCTATCAATCACTTTACATGAGATGATGAAGAGCAGAGGACGTGGATGAAGTCAATAAGTAAAGATGAAAATAGGGAGTGTGTAGCTAGCTAACTTTAAGCATATTAGCATATATATTATACATATATATTATATATATATATTATATATATTATATATTATATATATATATATATTATACATATATTAGCATATATTCTCCCAATGCATTTAGACCTGATGAAGATCTGCTGAAGTTCCAACCAAGCATCAGATTGGAGAACGGTGATATTAGTCATGTTGAATATGTTTTTTCTCCGGGAACCAAATGAGTAGCTGCTGATCTGCTGGGGTTTTCATCCACCATCTAAGTACTGTAGCTAAACATGATGGTGAGTTCACTGTCCTCAGATGAACTCCGCAGTCACCAGATCTCCAACCGAGATCTCTGGGATGTGGTGAAACAGGAGATTCACATCATGGACGTAGAGCTGACAGTTCTGAACTTGAGGAATGTTTCCGTCACATTGTTCAATTTATGACATGAAGAATTAAGCTAGTTTTGAAAACAACAACAAAAAAACAAAACAAAAGGGGACCCAACTCGATGCCAGGTGGTGTACCTAATACAGTGGCCAGGGAGTGTATTTGCTGTTATAATGCACCTGTTGACTCAGATTTTGTGATTTTTGTGCTTGTTTTGTTCATTACTTTAGGTTAGATCAAGTGAAAATAATTAGTGTAAAGAGAATGAGGTGATTATTTGTAGATTTAAACTCGTTTCTATGGCCAGAACATGATGATATTAATGTCCAGGTAGAACCTTCACAGCTGTGAAAGGTGAACATCTGTCTTTTCAGTGACGTCCTGTTTTACTACTGCATCTCCATAACTGTAAAATGGACATAATTAGATTCCTGGTGAGACTTGAACAGACACAGGAAGCAGATGTCGCCGTCGAACAGAGGAAATGATTCCATTACGACGTCTGTGTAGTTAAACATCTGCTCGGTCCATCATCCTTCTGTCCAGGACCAACTGGTTCCACGTTACAGCCTCACTTCATGTAGTGGACCATGTAGGACTGGATCCAGGACAAAACAGAACCATCATAGGCATCATTTTATCACGAGTCGATATTTATTTGAATGTGTTTACTGATAACGCCAAAATGTTTTATCATGTTCTGGACATAAAGAAACGTTTTAAACCTGCAAAAAAAATCATCTTTTATGTTGTTTTCATCTTGTTGAGTGATAACTGGGTTTACTTTCATTTTCATCTTTTGAATTTTTATACAATTTATTGCTTTTTTTTGTCACGTTGCAACTTTCAGTCCTTTTTTTCATTTTTTTCTCATGTCTGTTGTGTCATTTGCATCTTTTTTTTCAATGTAATTTTCATGTCATTTTCATTGTTTTCACCTTTTTGTTTTACACTTTTGTCTTTTATTGTGTTTTTATTTCGTCTCATTCTTTATGAAAACTGTAAAACCATAAGCCATAAGCCAAACCACTGTCTTTTAAGTCATGTTTCTTGTTCAATAACTTAGTTCATACACAATTTCATTATTTTTGTGATCACTTGTTTTATAAACTTGATTTTATGATCAAAGATAATCGTGCATGTTTAACATTTTATCATTTTATATGTAATGTTTGTCTTTTTTTTTTTTCTTTTTTTTTTTTTTTTTTACCATTTTCATAATTAGCATTTGTAGTTTTTTAATGTTTTTTTTTTAACTTGTTGCATCTTTAAAATTTTTCATTAGTTGTGCAGTTTTATTTTTATGTTCTTTTTGTCATTTGCAACTTCACTCTGTGGCTTTTTTTTTTTTTTTTTTTTTTTTTTTAACTGTGTTTTTGTTTAGTTACGTCTTTTGCATCAGTTTCATCTCATTCTTCTCTTGAAAATCTGAATTCACTTGGAACCCAAACTCAGCCTCTAAACTTTAATCAAACACTGATAATTCTCAACATCATGGTTTAATTTTTGGTCCAAAACCAACACAATGAATAAAAAGTAAAACTAGCTCAGACTCACTTCTACCTGAAACTGTTTCCAACCGTCGGTTACAGTTTGTCGTTTTTGTTCCGGTCTTTGTGAGTGAAACTGAAGCCCATCGCCTGAAGCCGATTGCCGGTTCCCACCACCTCCCATCTGTCACCTGGTCCGGGGGGTCATGTGACCGGCGCCGTCCCTTTCTCCTAAATGGGTTAACAAAGGGCAGCCTTCCTTCAGATGCTCTAACCCTGCAGGCCCTTCCCCTATTGATCCCAGTTAACCCATCACTGGATCAATACATCCTGTTACCGCCCGTCACCTGATCTGATTGGCTTTGACACCTTAGAGCTGCAGTGGAAGGGCGGGGCCTTTACACGCTCTGTTTTTTGTTTTATATTTGGAAAGAGAAACCTGACAACAGGGACCTGAGGCGGTGAAGGGTCAAGAGAGAAGAGGAGGCAAAAATAGAGTCTGTTATCAGATCTGTTTGGTGCAGAGATTAGAAAACACTTCTCTGTCGTCATTTTCTATAAAAAAAAACCAACCATGTATAATTCAGATCAGATGATGGAGGAGCAGCTCTTTCCTTTAGATTCATACGTAGATGTGATGAGATTCAGGGACGATATGTATTTGTACAGATTGATGTGTCTGTGGCTTTAAACTCCTCTGTCGTATTAATGTTCCAGACTCAGACCAGCAGGGGTCAGTCTGGTACCAGAACACCATTAAGACCAAAACCACCAACGAATCAACGCTTCGTATCCATAGACTGTGGCCGTTTCTCAGTTTGCGTTCTTGTCCACGTTCTGTTCCAACTGAAAGTTCGCATAAACCAAGAACGCATGGAATGCCCAGATGTTGTTCTCATCTGCTAGCTTAAACCAAGGATGCACTGGTTAGTGACTCCTGTAGACTTGGATGGGAAATAATTCCCAAGATGCACTTTGGGCTACTCTCAAATGCTACAGTGGCTTCTGTGAAAACTTTATTCAGAAATGTTTTTGACTGGATGACCGTAACAAGATGATGTGATCTAATGTCAGAACACGAGTGAGAGGCAGAACAGGTGAGAAATACATTATTATCATGATATGGGATTCAGTGGAATGTATTACACTTTAGAAAAATATACAAAATGTATAAATGACATGTAAGTACTAGTACAAATGTACTGAAATCAAATCAGGTGACATTGTCGTGATTTGAGGGAAATACGTTAAGGAGCCGATGAAGGAGAGACAACAGGGACAGGGAGGAAAGTTCACAAGTACGCAGCTGTTCCAGTTACACAGAGACTTGCGTTATTAGGAAGTCCGTTCTCTGGGACTGGTCTCACCAAGACTGTACTCACCGAGTTCACAAGACTGTACTCTGCATTCTTGATATTGAGAAACCTGTATCACTTACTGAATAAAGTAAAACTATCATTGTTTCCACACATCTGTATGTGTGCCTTATAACGTTGACGCTCTGCATCAGCAGATAGTTAGCATTATAGCTCTGTTAGCTTAGCTCTGTTAGCTTAGCTCTGTGTTTAGACATAAAACAGCCACAGTAAAACCACAAATCACCTCCATTTCTGTACGGTTTGTGTTGTCAATAGCTGAACTAAAGATCTGACAAACAAGGTCAGAAGTGTCGCTGTTCAGTCTGAACCATGGATTAACAAATTTTAATGTAGTAAAGATTAGAACATCCCATAATAACTTTATACCTTCATAAGCCTCAGAACCAAACTCATCCGTATAGAAGAAACGCTAACATTTCAGCATCAAACTCCATTTTCCTCTATAGCTAAAAACAGCTTCTATTTTTCTTTGAGTCTGACAGTTGTTTCTTTCTGGTTCTCATCCTTGTCACATTCTGTCCATATACAGTGAGATGGACAGACTAAAGGCTACAGTGACTCACTCCTCCCTCTAGTGGTCACATAAGTCCCCCGGCTCATCATGGAAGTAAATTCACATCATATTTCTACAGTCTGATACATCGGCTTCTTTGGCGGAACTTCAAAGCACACGGAGGATAATTTTAGAAAATGTTAATGTTTGAAAGTGGAAATATTACATATATATATATATATATATATATATATATATATATATATATATATATATATATATATGTATATATATATATATATATATATATATATATATATATGTATATATACAAATATATACATATATATATATATATATATATATATATATATATATATATATATATATATATATATATATACATTTAACTTCCTTTGTTACGTCTGTGTTCAGCTCTTGAGGTCTTCTATCTCCTCCAAACTACTGATTGTCAGACATGTTGTTTACTTGGTTTTTAAGCTGATCTAATTCACCTTCTCCTCATTAAAAGCTGAAATATTGACTAAAAACCAAAGTTAAAAGAAGCTGATTTATGAGTTCAACTTTGCACCATTGTTTGGAGTCGACTGAGGATCCATGAGTCGATGGATCTTTAAAGTTCACATCGGTTTTTTGTGTCGTATCAGGGAATCTTTACACCTTTAGAGATAATAGAATAGGTGTATAGATTTACTCGTCTGAGATGGTCAGTGAACTCACCACTTACCACACACAGCTGTAACAGGCAGTGTTAATGACCTGCTGAGGGGTTGAGGTCAGAGGTCAAAGGTCATACCGCTCTACATTAAGGAACTGTGTGTCGTATGTGTCACCTACGATAAAACCTGTTTTCTTAACGACAAACAGACACAGAGTTAACGTCATTATCTGTTCAGTGGGGTCACAAACACACCTTCCTCTTCTTCTGGTGCTCAGATCAGCTGACATTCCACTTCCTGTTTGAGTTATTTATTCGTAACCAAAGATCCCAAACCTACAACGCTGTTCAGTTAAAGCCACCGAAATGGTATCGCCATCTGCAAACACATTATAACAGACAAAACAGCCTCAGTCTTGGTCCTGGTCTGTCTGGACTCATGTCAGTCCTGGCCTTGGTCCTTCTCTTGGTCCTGGTCTCAGTCCTGGTCTCAGTCCTGGTCCTGGTCCTGGTCTGGGTCCTAGTCTCCCTGGGTTTGTCTTGGTCTCTGTCTCTCTCTGTCTTGGTCCTGGTCTAGGCCCTGGTCTCAGTACTGGTCCTGGTCTGGGTCCTAGTCTTCCTGAATTTGTCTTGGTCCTGGTCTCTGTCTTGGTCCTGGTCTCTCTGGACTCATGTGAGTCCTGGTCTCAGTCCCTCTCTCAGTCCTGGTCCTAGTCCTTCTTTCTGTCCTGGTCTAGATCCTGGTCTTGGTCTCAGTCCTGGTCTGGGTCCCAATCTCCCTGAACTTGTCTTGGTCGTGGTCTCTGTCTCGGTCCTGGTCTCTCTGGACACATGTCAGTCCTGGTCTCAATCCCTCTCTCAGTCCTGGTCCTTCTCTCTGTCCTGGTCTAGATCCTGGTCTTGGTCTAGGTCCTAGTCTCAGTCCATCTCTCTCAGTGCTGGTCCCAGTCTCAGTCCCTGTCCTGGCCTCAGTCTTGGTCCTGGTCTCGGTCCTGGTCTCAGTCCTGGTCCTGGTCTCAGTCTTGGTCCTGGTCTCGGTCCTGGTCCTGGTCTCTGCTGGACCCTTGTGTGTCCATTCAGACTCTTGTGTTTACTCTCTGTACGTCGTCCGTCTCAGTCGGCTCTGACACGCTACAGTACGCATACACATGCACATGCACAATGCAAACATACCCACAATGCATCTGAACCCTGTGCATACTGTGCTCCTTTCATTCTGTTCAATGCAGCGATTTACCAGACCCATATAATGTAGAGAAAAGTGAGCAGTGAGCGCTTTGTGTCGACTGGCATCTCTGTTTAACAGTTGTATGAAGACACACAAACCTACACAAACATGGACACCAAATCTGTGAAGAACTGAGTCCAACTGAGGAGGAATATGAGCAAAAATATAATAATACATCCAACAGCAGAAGAGAAAAGCAACTGATAAGAGCTGGTGTGATCAGAAAGGGTTAAGATGATATATAAAAAAATGTGCATATGAGTCGATATTTACTCCAGTAAATGTTTAAAAGTTATGAATTTTGACCATGATTTTAAAAAAAACTGTGCATATCATCAATATTTATCACAGTGTCTCAAGTTTAGGTGAAAGTTGAAACAGACTTATAAACAATTATTCAGAAAAATGCAACAAGCTGAAAAAAATAAAGAATGTGAAAAGACACAAGACAATAATATAGTAAAAAAAAATGTAACAAGAATATACAAAAAGACAAAATAATGGAAAGAGCTTTAAAAACACGAGGTGAAAATGACAAATCATGAAACTGATAAAACATATGACAAGATAAAAAGTACAGCAAGACACAAATGTTGCAAAAATACTCAACAAATGATGGAAAAGACACAACAACGATTGAACAAGATGTAAAAAAAAAAAACAAAAAAAAAAGGTGCAGAAGACATGACAAAAATGAAAGAGACACAAAAGACAGGACATAAACAACAGAAAAGATGCAAAAAAGCAACAAAAAATTGGAAAAGATGCACAAAAAAGTAAAATAGACACAAAATGACACATAGTATGAACCTGTGACAAAAATTTTAAAAAATATAGCACAACACAAACGACGGAAAAGATGCAACAAAAATTAGAAAAGCCAAAAAAAAAACACACAAGACAAACAATGAAAATGAAAAAAACAATAAATTAAATGGTGAAAAAACACAAGTAGATAAAAACTACAATAAGAAGCAAATGTTACGAAAATATGCAACAAAATACAGAAAAGACACAAAATAGACATAAAACACAGGACAAAAACAACAGAACAGACACAAAACAAGACAAAAAAGATGCAATAAAGAATTGGAAAAAAGAAAAAACTATAGATGAGATGAAAATGAAACATAAAATTCCCAAAGTATAACAATAATAAGAAAAAGATGAATGTCGCAAAAATATGCGACAAAATTATTGGAAAGACAAAAAACATAAAAAAAACCAAAACAAAACAAAAAAGACAATAATACAATTAAACAGGCACAAAAGTATGAGACCAAAGCGATGGCGTAAAAGTCAGATCAGTGATAATGTTAAATATGTAACGATAAAACGTGAACAGCAGTGTCGCGGTCGTATCCGTGGCGATGAGCCTGATGGTCATGTGACCGATTGTGATTTCAGTTTTGTATCTGCACTTTCACCACTAGATGTCACTGACCATCACACACTGAACCTTTAACCTCTGCGTCCGTCCACTTCCCCCATGCCGCCTCCCCGTCAGCGGCCGGCAGATGGGCAGTACGCTCCTCCTCCTCCTCCTCCTCCTCCTCCTCCTCCTCCTCCTCCTGCTCTTCCTCCTCCTTCTCCTCCTCCTCTCGGTGGGGAGCGCCCTTTTGATACCAGCACCGATCTGGGATCTCCATCCCCTCCCATCGCCTCGGGGGTTCACTCCCCATTGTCTCCATTGTTTAGCCTTGAAAATGGGTTAAGAAAGACAGCAGAGGAGGAGGAGGACGGGGGGGGAGGAAAAAATGACCGAATGAAGATGGGGGTTTGTGTGGATTATATGAATACAAGACAGAAGATGATGAAACGATGGGGGAGGTGGACGAACAGATTGGAGGATATGGAAACCACAGGGATATTTATGGAAAGTTAGTGAAACCTGGACGTCAGTAGATCCACAGACTGACACAGATTCAAACAGATCACACGGATTTAACGGAAAGCTTCAGTATTTGAACCTGTTCTGAACCTGAAGGTCATCCACCTGTGCAGCTGTTGGAGCTGGGTTCACTTCACTGATTCAGTGACGGTTCATGTTTTCACGTGGTTTTCCTGCTCCTGCTTTGACATCAGAGTCTCATTTGTAGTTTGTAGTTTTAGTTGGTTTTGTGGTGGTACGTAGGTTAATTCTCCTGATGGAGTTGGTCCTGGAGTGCCTTCAACCACAACTCACTGCTCCTAATTTGTGCCAATGCTAATGCTAATGCTAATGCTAATGCTAGGTGCTGTGTGTATTATGGTTAAAATGACTGAATTTCCCTGTGGAGATAATTAACTTACTATTATTATTATTATTATTATTATTATTATTATTATTATTATTATTATTATTATTATTATTATTATTATTATTATTATTATTTTATGTTTATTTTTTTAATATATTTTTTTTGGTTTATCTTTTGCACTACCTTCTGCTGCACACTTTTTCTTGCACTTTCTTCTGTTCCTGCCCTGACCAGTGAATTTCCCTGTTGTGGGATCAATAAAATATATGTGCAGAAACACCCATCCAGAGTTGATTATATTCAACACTAATCATATCAGCTACACATTCAATTCCAAGGGGATCCACAAATGAACACTGGTTCAGAACAGGAAACACTTTGGCTTGTTTTTTTGTTCAGTGAATGAATACAGTTAAGGATCACACTTTTAATTTCATTGCACAAAGTACAATGATAATAAAGATATTCTATTCTATTCTATTCTATTCTATTCTATTCTATTCTATTCTATTTTTATTCTATTCTATTCTATTCTATTTTTATTCTATTCTATTCTATTCTATTTTTATTCTATTCTATTCTATTCTATTTTTATTCTATTCTATTCTATTTTTATTCTATTCTGTTCTATTCTATTTTTATTCTATTCTATTCTATTTTTATTCTATTTTTATTCTATTCTATTCTATTTTTATTCTATTCTATTCTATTTTTATTCTATTCTATTTTTATTCTATTTTTATTCTATTCTATTCTATTTTTATTCTATTCTATTCTATTTTTATTCTATTCTGTTCTATTCTATTTTTATTCTATTCTATTCTATTTTTATTCTATTTTTATTCTATTCTATTCTATTTTTATTCTATTCTATTCTATTTTTATTCTATTCTATTCTATTCTAATTTTATTCTATTCTATTCTATTCTATTCTATTCTAGTCTAGTCTAGTCTAGTCTAGTCTATTCTAGTCTTCCTTTGCTCATCATTCCTTCAGCTCTCTAGTCTGTGGTGGATGTCGCCTGTGCAGCCTGATGGGTTGTCTCCCTTTTCACCACTTTACCGTCATTAACAGTGTTTTTATCTTTTCACTCCACAGACTTGTTACATTTCCTCCTTACTGATCTGCAGCGCTGCTGTGTGAGTCCTGTTCCTGTTAATAAACACTATAATACACTTAAACAGCCAAAGGGCTCTGTTTTGACCCGGTATTGGAGTCGTGTGATAAAACCTGGGTTAAACCTTGTCCATTGATTGGTCTAATCGCCCGGCGCAGCTGCTCTGTCGCCAATTTCAAGGTTTCTCTTCCACACAAAGCCTGGGTGGTGTCTGTGTTTCTGTGTCGAGCTGCAGTCACACCGTGGTTTCTATTCAGCCGTGAAAATGATATTGATTTCATGGCTTCCAAGGAAAATGTTAAAAAGCTCCTCGACATCCGCGTTTTATATCCATTCATGTTGCACTGAAAACATGATGTGTTTTCATACATGGAGGTAATTCTGTGCAGGAGTTTCATTTAATGTAGAAAATAACTTGTGCTCGTTCCATTTTCATGGTTTGTTCTGCATTAGAAAATATTTTTCTGTCAGATCCACAGTTCTGTTTCAGCCAAAGTATTCCAGTTAGTTTTTCTTTTATGTGTTTTCATATTATTACAGTTATATTTATCCCACTACACATTTGTCTTGTATCTTTAGGGTTTAACTTTAACACTTTCAGACGTTTGATTAATGTGTTGTTTTACTTTTAATTTTGCTCATTTGCTCATCATTCAAGATGTTTTTAATGTTCCACCGCTAGATCTGATGCTGAAATGAACTAAAATGAACTAAATAAGATGCTGATCTGAGTTCAGTCCACATTCACATGTATTTATTTTCTACAAACAAGACACAAATTCTGTTTTCATTTGCAGAATCACATGCGCTGACCAACAATTACAAGCATTTTATAAAGACCTTTATTGGAAAATAAATCACATTTGCAAAATCAACTTCTGGCTGTGACTGTCCTCTGATGTTTTAACCTCCTGAAAACAGACTTTTTAATAATAATAATAATAATTTTAAAGAGTTTAAAGACTTTTTAAACTCTGACTCTGTTTTATTGGAGGAACTACAGACTGTGTTGTACTGAGGATAAACTCCTGATTCGTTGAACCTCTTCTGTTTGACCCTTTCAGATGTAATTTGGATGGCGTAGCGGTTTGCACTTTTCCTCATTGCAAGAAGGTTTTGGTTCAACTCTCAGTCTGTATTGAATTTACCTGTTATCTTCAGTTTCTCCCATCATTAAAAACAGGTGCATATCAGTTAATTCTTCAGTTTGTTCATTAGCCCTGCCAATGGCAGCTCACTGCTTCTAATGCTAATGCTAA
The DNA here is from genome assembly GCF_902148855.1 of Sphaeramia orbicularis. Taxonomy (NCBI): domain Eukaryota; kingdom Metazoa; phylum Chordata; class Actinopteri; order Kurtiformes; family Apogonidae; genus Sphaeramia; species Sphaeramia orbicularis. The sequence goes on along the minus strand of NC_043961.1, from coordinate 1,342,790 downwards.
TGCTAAAGCTAATGCTAATGCTAAAGCTAATGCTAATGCTGCTGGGAGTATTATTGGTAAAATGCAGACATAGAATTTCCCTATGGAGATAAGAAAGTAAGTTAACCTTATAATTTGCAATTTAATTTTATAGTTTACGTCATTTTTACCTGCACATGTGACGTCCTAAAAGGTATAATCTTGTAACAACAGCATTTGAGCAATTATTAATTCCCCAGATATGTCAGTCGCATTAGAATGTATGGAGATTATTTCTGAAAATGTGCTCAGCGCTAATGTGTTCTTACCCCTCAGGTTTCAGAATATGTGCATTTGTTCAAATCAGAAAAGAACAAAAAGAATGAGAGGGTTTCTCATATTTGTTTATCACCAGAATATGACAATGATCCATGAGGTCATAGAACTACAGATTATTTTGCATCAAATGTGTTTATACACAACCATGATGACATGATCTTGATTTATTTATTTATTTAACCTTTATTTAACCAGGAAGTTCCTTGAGATAAAATGTCTTTTGAGGGAAACCTGGTAAATATTGCTGTTAATTTTCATTCAGTTTCCCTAAATTCATACTAAGACTGTCCTTCGAATGTGCACAGATCATGCTGTAGATGTGTTCATCTGTCAGTCTAAAGCAGATTTCAGTCTCATTTTTAAGTCCAAGTTTATAAGAAAACCTCCCCTCACACGCTGGAGGAGTTTGGTAACCCTCAGCTTTAGCTGGTGGGTGAACTGCAGTAAATGACGTGTTTGATATTTAAATGTTCCCATAACACGAACCCCCATAATATTCATTACATGTTTCCCCAACAGTCAAAGAACCCTCCGCCCACACCTCTGATCTGAAGACCACCACGTTCCCCTGATATCTGTAATCTCCTGGGTTTACACGGACGCCAACAATAACGTGTTGTTTTAATTAAGGCCTTAATCCCAGTTTTAACCCGATGCATAATTAGTGAAGTGCCTCGTACTCAGTAAAGAGGCCACGGAGCTAATTTACAGAAGGCTTGATTCATTCCCTCTGCAGTTAATCTGATGACTAATCTGTCGCCCTGCTCCATCAGCTCCGTCAGCTCCATCAGCTCCATCAGCGGCGCCGTGTTGTCCATCACTGGGGACTCTGCGGCGTGCGTTCATTATGTATTCATACGAGTGAATCCGACAGACGTTGGCTCTGGCCTCGGGCGTCGATCTGTCAGGACAATCTGTGAGGACGGACCGGGCATCAGATGGCCCGACAGGAAGTCATGGACGTGGTCCTGTTCTAATCTCCTTCATCCTCCTGAACCGTGTTCACTTTGTGTTTTAGACATCTCATCTGCTGCAGCGATGTAAAAGCCCAGCCCAACATTCTGTTTAATTTAGTAAAGTTCTATGAACAACACATATGTATTTGTCTGTCTCTGTGTAAACATCCAATCTGAATATGAATGGAATCAAAATGAACAAAAATAATCAACAAAATGGAGAAAATATTCAACAAACTGAACAAAAATGAAGTAAATAATTGAGAAATTGAACAAAAGTAATCAACAAAATGGTACAAAAATAGTCAACAAACTGCAAAAAAAAATGAATTAAATAATCAACAAGTTGAACAAATGTAAAAGCAAACCAGTGAGTTAAATGAAGTCAACAAATTGAACAAAAAGAAACAAAAATAATCTACAAATTAAGCAGAATATTTAACAAAATGAACAAAACAAAAAATTGAACAAAAATAAACTAAATAATTGACATTGAACAAAAATTATCAAATAACAAATGAAATAAGTTAAAAGAACCAAAATTATAAAAAAAAGAACAAAAATGAACAAAATGATAAAAAAAAAAGCAAAATAATCAACACAATAAACAAACTAATGAAGTTGAACAAAATTAAACAAAATAGGCAACAAAATGAACAAAATAATCAATACAACGAACAAAATAATAAAAAAAATTAACAAACTTATCAAGAAGTCGAACAAAAATGAACAAAATAATCTATAAAAAAACAAAATAATTTAAAAAATTTACAAAATGACTCAAATAATCAACAAAAATCAACAAAATAATCAACAAATTGAACAAAAAGAAACAAAATAATTGACAAATTGAACAAAATAATACAAAGAATTTACAAAATTATCAAGAAGTTGAACAAAACTGAACAAAATAATCTACGGAAAGAACAAAATAATTTCAAAAATGAACCAAATAATTACATAATCAACAAAAATGAATCAAATAATCAAAAAGTAAAAAAAAAAAGCAAAAAAGAACAAAATAATCAGTAAAACTGTTGGAATTCTTTACTGGACTCCGTCTATCTTTGACTCGTCGTATTTCTTCGTCCATAAACAGACCAGCTGATTTCTGTAAAACCTTTACTCTGGTCATGTGACCTAGTGTTTCATGTATTCATTGGCTGTAAGTCCGTCAGCCAGTGGGAAACAGTAACTGAAACACAGACTTGTCGGTGGGTCCGGCCTCGTTCTGGGTCTGTGGCTGAGTCTGGAATGAGCCGTTTACAGCCAGTTTCCAGAGGGAAGCCTAATGGGATGTGACAAACAAAAGGCTGAACAACATGATGGAGGAGATGAATGTCGGAAGAGATGGGAGTGGAAAGCACATGACTTTTCCGGAGGTCACCCGTCTGTTCCTGTGGTCCTCGCCCGCCAATTATCCCCTGGACCTCGTTATCTCTGAGCGCTTAATTAGGACGACGCAGACGGTCCGCTAATCTGATTGGACAGAGCCCCGGCCCCGGTCAGAGTGGACGGCCAATCACAGGAAAGGTCGTGCTCCTGAGGAAATGGGTAATGGGAATAGACTTTGGCTGAATGAAGATAAAGATGTTCGAGCCGTCAGATGGAAGAGAATGAGAGTGATGAGAGAGGAGCTGTTAATGAAGGGAACCCATACAGAGAACCAAAAAAGGAAGAAAAGCTTTCCCCAAATATCACAAAGTTTAGTCATTTTGGTCAAAGTTCAGACCAGTTCATACAAAATCATGTCCTGTCCATGTTTCTACACACTTACCCCGAACATGAGCCTTGTTTTATAGAATATCCATGTAAACACTAAAACACAATGACTACGAACACAATAAACAGACCATAGTTTGTGTTGGACTTTAAACAACGGACACAATGGATCGGCTTCACACTATTGACCACACGTGTGCATTTGTTATCTAATCTGCATATGGATGGAACAAAAATGAACAAAAATGATCAACAAATTGAACAAAAATAAACAAAATAATCTACAAAATGATCAACAAATTGGACAAAAATAAATAAAATAACAAACAAAATAAGTGAAAGTAAGCAAAATGATCAAAAAAGAACAAAAAATAAAATAATCAACAAAATGGTGAAAAAAATGAACAAAATAATCAACACAATAAAAATATAATTTTATTTATTGTCTTTTATATTTCATTTATTGTCTTTTAGCCTTTGCTGTACAATGTTTTGGGTTCTTTCAAATAAAAATTATTTATATTATTAATAAAATAATCAAGAAATTGAACAAAAATGAATAAAATAACCAAGAAAATTAGTGAAAATAAGCAAAATGATTAAAAAAAGAACAAAGATTAACAAAATAATCAACAAAATGGTAAAAAAAAAAAAAAAAAAAAAAAAGTAATCAGCACAATAAACAAAATATAATATTATTTATTGTCTTTTGTATTTTATTTATTGCCTTTTAGCCTTTGCTGTACAATGTCTTTGGGTTCTTTCAAATAAAAATTATTTATTACCTCCGCCAAGGAGGTTATGTTTTTGCCAGGGTTTGTTTGTCTGTCTGTCTGTCCGTTAGTGTGCAACATAACTCAAAAAGTTATGGACAGATTTTGATGAAATTTTCAGGGTTTGTTGGAAATGGGCCCCCCCATGCCCCCCCCCGATCACCACCAAAATTTAATCATTTCTTCCTCATCCCATTTCCAACAAACCCTGAAAATTTCATCAAAATCTGTCCATAACTTTCTGAGTTATGTTGCACACTAACGGACAGACAAACAGACAAACAAACAAACAAACAAACCCTGGCAAAAACATAACCTCCTTGGCGGAGGTAATAAAATGACTGAAATAATCAACAAAATGAACAAAATAATATAAAAAAAAGAAAAAATTAGGTTTTAGTTGGTCATTCGGTCATGAAGCAACAGTACGTATTAATCACTGCAGTAATTATCCAGTGGAAGGGAACTAGTGGGTGTTGTGTTTCAGCGTCCAGTCTGTGAATGAAGGCAGTTGATTCATGTACATCCACTGAAAAGAAGGATGACAGCAGTGGAAAATATTGAAATTTTACTTTTAATTCAAACATTTCCACTCCTACCAAACTGTAGACCACAGGTGTCAAACATGCGGCCTGGGGCCCAAAACCAGCCCGCCAAAGGGTCCAGTCCGGCCCATGGGATGAATTTGTAAAGTGCAAGTTAGGGCATCAAACTCAAAAATAATATTATAATAACCTATAAATAATGACAACAGCAATTTTTTGTCTTTGATTAGTGCAAAAAATATTAAATTATGAAAATGTTTACATTTACAAACTATCCTTTTACGATAACATGTGAATAACCTGAACAAATATGAACAACCTGAAATGAATGAAGAAAATTCAGTGCAATTTTAACAGTTTTCTGCCTGTCACTAAATGTTTTGTGCATATGAATAAATGATAAGTCGAGGCATAATATTGATAAAATTGTACTTATATTTCTTAACAAATTCCATTTTTTCAGGTATTTCACATCCTCTTTGTTTGGATAGTTTGTAAATGAAAATATTGGTGTAATTGAACGTTATTTTTTGCACTAAAATAATTTGCAGTTGTCATTATTTATTGGTTATCATGCTATTGTTTAACTGGTCCGGCCCACTGCAGATTAAATTGAACTGAATGTGGACCCTGGAAGAAAATGAGTTTGAGACCCCTGCTGTAGATGGTTAGATGGTTGTCGCTGTTGCTGATAAAACAAATGTTGCCAAAGGTTTGAGAGTTGAAAAGTGAATGTCCAGAGTTAATTGAATGAGGCCAACAGTGATCAGAAGTCAGTCAGGCCAGAAGGAAATGGAGATTAGAGAAGGTCTGCGATATGAAACCATCCAATCAGATCATCCTGTGACCTTCACGGTGGTCCAGAGTTGACGGGTTAACGGTGTCTGAGTGATGGGGGTCAGCTTTAATACAGCCATCCTTCACCTAACGCCGTTCACCCACACATGGGCTGGAACAGTGGGACGTGGAACACTCACTCAGATTATATGTGCTGTCTTCGGGTGTCCACGGTTCACTCGAGTGGATAAAAGGAGCGTTTGTGGCTGAAGCCGACGGCCTCGTAGACTTCTGCATTTAATGGTCTGTCTGATGTTCCTGTGAGGGTTTGGTCCTCACTCAGCCTTATGTTCATTCCTCATTGGCTGGAGGCAGCTGGGGGCACGTTTCTGTGTTTATGTTGCATCCTTCGTCTGTATTATTCCTCAGAGTAAATGGTAAATGGACTGAACTTCTATAGTGCATTTTCTACACCTTCATGGTGCCTAAAGCGCTTTACAGTTCCTCACATTCACCCATTCACACACTCATTCATACACCAGTGGGCAGCTGAGGCCATGCAAGGTGCACTTACTTCTCTTAAGACATTTCAGGTTGTTCATATTTGTTCAGGATATTCAGATTTTTTTTTTTTTGTAAAATTATACTTTGTTTGAGTGTAAATACATGAAAACATTTACATTTACAAACAGGAACATTTGGAGTTGTGAGTTTTTATAGTTTATTATGACCCACTTCAGATTGAATTGGTCTGAATGTGGAACCTGAACTAAAATAATTTGATATCTTTGTGTAACTTTTGAGATTTTTATTTCTCTTTTGTTAGCAGAACCTACTGGGAGCAATTTAGGGTTCAGTGTCTTGCCCAAAGGTACTTGGACATGTGGACAGTCGGAGCCAGAATTTGAACCACCAACCCTACAGTCATTGGACAACCTGCTCTACCAACTGTACCACTGCCGCCAGTGAAAGTCAGCTGTAATTTCTCCAGAATGTTTGTTTGAGATTTTAAAACCAATACAGGAAATCAGTTGATGCTGATCACAGATGGGAGTTGGTGAGATTTTATTAGTATCAGAGCTTTAACAGAGCCTTTTCACAGCAGATGTTTTTTATTGTCTCAGTAAAACTAAGGTGATCCTAATATGATGATGAATCTGTTCAATTTACTGAATGTTTATTTAAAAGTCATGGCAGCACTCTGGCCTGGTTATGGTGGACTCATCCTCGACTGGTCCCAGACTAAATCTCCTGTGGTTTAGTCTGGTTTGTGTTTGTTTTCATTGGACGTATGTATGATCTGAGATCTGAGACTGGCCAACCTGAAATTATCCATGGGTGTGAATGTGAGAGGGGTTGGTTGTGTGTCTCTGTATGTTCAGTCCTGTGATGAACTGGTGACTCGTCCAGGGTGAACCCCGCCTTTGCCCATAGGTAGCCGGGATAGGCTCCAGCACCCCCATGGCCCTGAAGAGGATAAAGCAGGTTAAGAAGATGAATGAATAAGATAAGACTTTCTTGCTAATTTAACAGTATACAGTAGCAATATGCAACACTCCAGTGCAAAAGAAAAAGCAGGTAGAAATAAATGTTCTTAAAAGTATAAAAATTTAAGTATAAAGTTTTTAAAGTATTTACATATTTACATATACATGATGTGATATGGGGGTGGTGTTTGATCCACTTAGTTTTTAGTTCACTGAGCTGTTGTGAAGGCGCTGTCCGGTGTCGTCTACATCATTTTCATCAATAATAGTGGATTAGATCTCAATAACACTTATTATTGATCCATTATTCACACTCTGGTGGTGGTAAACTACAGGTGCAGCCACAGCTGGGACAGGCTGACGGAAGTGTTATCCGTGCCGAACAGCCTCTCCCACCACCACTGAACATTCATACACCAGTGTGAGTGACACAACGACACATGACGAGGACAGAGCAGGATTCGAACCACTAACCCCTCAGTTATTGGACAACCTGGTTTACCTCCTGAACCACAGCCGCCCACTGTTCATTGTAGTTGTCGTCGTGTTCTTTAGCAATTTCTTCAAACGTCTTATCTGACAAAACAGATTCATTTCAAATTTTATATGTAGCTTCCCTGGGACGATGTCTACAAAATTTGTTCTCATTTGCAAGAAATTTTGAGTTTTGAATTTCTGACAAATTCTTTGAAATATTGAAAATTAGCCTTTATTTATAATGGTCCATATTTTAATGACTTACAACATCTAAATGGTTGGGGATATCAAAATAGTTACCATCGAGCACTGATAGGAAGTCATGTATGGAGTTTCATTTAATTAGTTGAGTTCTCCTCTAATGAAAGGACCACCCACTTCTACTGGGAGATTGAGCTCTTGCTTCAAGACCACAGGACTCGAACTGAGACAGAATCTGACACCTCACAAATTCAACTTGTTATTGATCCTTGATAGACTACAACAGTGAGATACGGGGCCATTGGACCTATTTTGATGTGTCTAATTTGACTACACCATGACATAAATGTATTGTTGTTCCCTACATCCTGACGGACTGATCTTCTACAACAGTAGCGTAGCTCTACATATTCATAAACTGTGATATACAACCTACACAGCGTTCCTTAAACACCTCATAGTTACAGACAGACCCAAACCACCAGTGACTAATTAACACCAAAGTGAAGATATGTTCTTGGAGTTATTAAATAATTCCCATCATGCATTCAACTGGCTTCATGGTACTAGACGTTATGGGGACACTTGTAAAACCTCTAACAGGTTTGATTGGACTAATGTGTGGTTTGGATTAGAGGAGGATTAACTGAATCAGGTGTATTCTACTCAGCACACAGAGGGTGGTGATAATCTGTGTGTCCTGGAACTCCTGTTTTCGTCCTTGGTTGGTTTAACATGTGAGTTTACCAAATATAACCCAGGCCCAGAGGTCTGCAACGCTCCGACACATGTAGGTCAAACCACCACCTCACATACATGTGCATATCCACACGCAAACACACACACACATGCAGAAACAGTCACATTCTGCCTTTTCACCATTTTTCTCTTTTGCACTGTGTTCATGTTGACCTTCAGTCTGTCTGACGCAGGTCTCAGGTGTTCATTTTAATAACTATGAGGGCTAGAAATGTATCAGCCTTTATCAGCACCTGCTTGTTTATTAGTTATGTAATTTGTGCTCGTTCTGGGCATAATGTGGTGTATAATATTAAATTACAAGTAGCAGGAAAACCTTCCAGAGCTATCATTTCAGTTTTGTGATTTAGCCCTTCCTCGTGATTTCCACAAAACAAAACCACAGTTAATCAGATTCATTAAGTATGTTGCCCAGACATAATTTAATTCAGCGTGTTTTATCCTGGATAGCACTGTCGCCTGGGTTTGATTCCAACCAGGGAGCTTTCTGTGGGGAGTTTGCATGTTCTCTCCATGTTTGCATGCGTTCTCTCCTGGTACTTCCTCCCTCCATCCAAAGATGTGCACTGATAGGTTAATTGGTCAACCTAAAAAAAATTGCCCATAAGTGTGAATGTGAGATTGATAGGTTGCTCATCTCTATATGTCGGCCCTGCGTTGAACTGCCGACTCATCCAGGGTGAACCCCGCCTTCGCCCACAGGTACCCGGCTGGGATAGGCTCCGCCCCCTGCAACCCTAGTGACGATAAAGCAGGTTCAGAAGATGAATGAATGTTTTATACTGTCCTCCCTCTGCATAGTGTCACTGCGTACCAAGTATCTGTAAACAGAGGTTGTGTTGATTTGTTTTAATGCTAAATCCTCCTCAGTATGCACCTTTTAAACTGCCGCCATTTTATCATTTGCATATATTCATGTCATCACGGCCAGTCAATGAACTGTGCAGCTCTGGCTAATACAGTATTATGAGAGAAAAGAAGTTTTCACCCTGAAAAGGGGAATACATAACATTAAAACTAGAAAAGTACTCAGAGAGCACAGACCTCCGCTGAGGCAGATCAGTGCCCCCCCCATCACCACCAAAATTTAATCATTTGTTCCTTGTGCCAGTATTAACATTTCCTGAAATTTTTATCCAAATCCATCCATAACTTTTTGAGTTATCTTGCACACGGACAGACAAACAAACAGACGGACAGACAAACAGACGGACAGACAAACAGACGGACAGACAAACAGACGAACAGACAAATAGACGGACAAACAAACAGACGGACAGACAGACAAACAGACGGACAGACAAACAAACCAATGCCAGCAAAAACAGAACCTCCTTGGTGGAGGTAAATATATATATATAAAAGAATGTCGGCATTTGCAGTGACTCATGTCTCCCTCTGGTGGTCACATAAATCCCCAGGCCTGTCACTGGAAATAAATTAACTTCCTGTCCCTACAATCTAATACATTGGCATCTTTGGCAGAACTTCACAGATCTTTTTTCAAAACATCATAATCAGTGTAATTTGTCAAAAAACTGAGGGAGAGATTTTTTTTTTTTTTTTTCGGCAGAGTGCATATGCAAGGGGAGGGGGGCATCAGTTACATACGTGGGGGTGCGGTCCATAACTAACGTAACTAACACTGGCGTGAAACGAAAATGAAACTTTACATACTTACACTGTCAGACTCCCAGGTTCTATTCCTCTGTTATTCAGCAGATCTTAAATTTTCACAACTTCTAACCTGTACCCACTGGACCCCCTCCACTGCTCTGTGGGCCCCCCACAAATGCTGAGTCCCATGAATTTGTTACGTTTCCCCCCCCCCCTTTATGACACCCCAGTGCATGGGGACGTTCGTGAATTCTGAGGCTGCTGACAGCTCAGTTCAGGTGAACGTTAGTGTCACTAATGTAGGGTATACTGTAGGTGGAAGAAAACTGACACAACCTGCTGGTATTTACATTGGTTGGTTGCCCCCCCCCCCCGAGGATGAAATTCATTGAGCAGAAGTAGGGATGTGAAACCCAGAGGGAGGGTTGACACCCCCCCCCCCCCCCCCAACAAGTCACACCCTGATTATAATGATAATTTGAGTTCATATTTTAATATTTGAAGTAGAAATACAGCATGTATACAGTTTAAGTACTCATAAGGAGCAGGTTGTGTTCCACTTTTATGAAGAAAACTCCTAAAGTTTTCTTTAAGTCTCTTTGTGATGTTGACGTTGCAGTGAAGTGAACTGACCCGTCTCTGCGTCGCCTCAGACTCAGGTTGTTGAATCTCCAGAGACTACTTTTAGAACACACTGTTTTTCTCAGTTTTTATGTCGGTGAAGGGTTCTCGTCAGCTGTTCTGGTAAATCCTATCTCCATACTCTGTGTTTTCTCTCCTTTTTAGAGGTGACACCGAATCCTCCAAACAGTAGAGCTGCTCTGGGAATAAACACACAAATTCTTGACCATCTTTTTTTTTTGCTTCAATAAATACCAGATGTAGTAAAAAGCACCTTCTAGTGTCTGCTTTCATCTTTTAACCTCCTAAGACCCAACTATGGTTTTTTTGTCTATGTTTATGGACAGGAGTTCCACAGCTTCATCTTAAAAACAAAACAAAAAAAAAGCCACTGCAGAGGACGTTCAGAGAAAAAAATGAAAATGTATCTGAAAAATGTGTCAGTGTCATGCTTTACTCAGTCTAGACAATTTTTTCATAAAAAAATTCTGAAATTTGTAAATCCCCTGGGTCTCAGGAAGTTAAAGATTCTACTAAGTCCATCAAGTTACAAAAAATAGGACCAGTGTCCCTGTATCTCACAGACATGTTCAACCAAGAATCAATAACAAGTTGAAACGAGGTTGTCTGGTTCTGTCTCTGTGTCAGAGTCCTGTGGTCTTGATACAGGAGATCAATCTCCCCATAGAAGTGGGCGGTACTTTCACTGGAGAAGAACTCAGCTAATTCAGTCTAAGTCCATATGTGACTTCCTATCGGTGCTCAGTAGGAACTATACTGATATCTGTAACCATTTCTTCAAAACTGTGAACAAACTTTGCAGACATTGTCCCAAGGAAACATATAAAACATATACAATTTAAATTGAATCGGACCATTGGTTTTGTCAAAGAAGGCACTGGAAGAAACTGTTACTGAAGACGATGAAGACGATGACGACAAAGATGATGGACACAGTGGCTTCACAATAAAACCAGAAAACCCGACCGAACATAGAAGTGCAGAGTGTTGTCCATATATCTCAGGTTTTGTAACGTCGCAGACTCCACCTCACCTCCCTCTGATGGTGATTAAGTCCATGAGTCGAGCAGGACTGGGTTTGCAGATGCAGGTTGTTGTTGCGACTCTGACGACGGTTCGGTGCGTGTCTTTGTGAGTCTGTTTGTGTGTTCATCTAATTGCTTTAGGGATGTGCGAACTGTTTCCTGACACATGTGTTCTATCCCAGAATAACAAGCATGGCTGCAGGTGTTTCCCAGAAGGGGGGGGGTTGTACCAGATCCAGTGCCTCTTCACCAAATCCTGACGTCTTTGTACAAATCAGCGGCAAGTTCAGGGTCTGATTCTAAACTGTACGTGAAGACAATGTGAGGAAATGATGATTATTCATAGTCTGTGTTTTTGTACTCACACAGAAGACAGTGTGAAAGGATATGCTAATGCACCTTCCACAGGAAAGAAACATCTGTCATCTTTGACTGAATTATTCAGGTTATTACTGTATGTTTAAGTCTTCAGCTGCAGATTTTCGGTGTTTTCTCTTGACTGTGTTCAGGTCTGAGTGTTGGGGATGGATTTCACATGTTAACTAAAGTGTACGACCTACTACTGCCACTGGAGGATTATAAACCATACAGACACATTCTCATTTAAACCCTTAAAGACCGAGTATTTTTTAGTGACTTCCAAATGAAATTTTCTCTGCATTTAATCTTTATCACCATTTATTATATTATCTTCTGCATTTTCCATTTTTGGTGTAAATCAGTTATTTTCCTATATTTAATTCACTGATCATGTAGATGTTCATTAAAGCTCAGAGAAAATTCAACAGTTATTATATCAAAACAGAGAAAAGCAAAATATGTCATTCATTCCTTTTTACGCTGATGATATTGTCACTTATGTGTCATTATGTTAGCATTTCTTTATGTCAGTTTCCTTTTATATTTAACCCATATAGGCCCAGTGTTAGTTTTGTAGCAGTTCCCAAATGAATCTTTCTCTATTTTTAACATTTCTTAAGGGATTTATTGTAATATTATCCTTCGAATAAAAATACAGTTGCGGAAAAAATTATTAGACCGCCTTTTGTTTTCTTCAATTTCTTGTTCATTGTGATCCCTGGTACAACTACAGTTACATTTGTTTGGACAAATATAATGATAACAACAGATATAGCTCATAGTAGCTTAATTTCAGAGTTGATATCTATCCATTTAACATGTTTGCTTGATAAAAACCAAAATCACTTCAGTTCTTCCATCAGTATCTATGTCATTGTACTGACAAAAACAGTGCTTTTAGACATTCCATGTTTTCTTTTCTGTCTGTTTTAGTCACATGGCACACACAGGAGTTAGGACTGGATTGCAGAACCATTGTTTTTGATGACTTTTGATGGTCTAATATTTTTTTCTGGAACTGTACATTCCTGGTAATAAAAGCTCTTGGTAATGTTGGTGAAAAAGGGTCAAATGTCACAACTTTCATCATCCACACTGTTGATTCTGTGTGAGATCTGTGTTTTTTTTAATGAACAGTGGAAAACACTGGCGTCCAATCATAGTGTAGGAGCTGTGTTAACATGTTTACCAGTGTGTGTTGGTCATGAGTAAAAGTGACATAAGTCATAGAAATAAGTAAGAGGATATAAGTAATATAAGCAAGAAAGAGTCTGGAGCAGGGCTGTTCAACTCATTTTAGTTCAGTTCCACATTCAGCTAAATTTGATCTGCAGTGGGCTGGACCAATAAAATAATGTAACATATATAACAATATAATATAATAATATATAAATAATGTTGACTCCAAACTTTTCTCTATGTTTGAAAGCAAAAAAAGTAAATTTAAATTATGAACAGCTTTACATCTACAAACTATCCTTTCAAACAATGTGAATAACATGAACAAACTGAAAAAATCAGTGTAATTTTAACACTATTCTGCCTCAGTTTATCATTTCCACATGTTCATTATAACGTACAGATCACAGTGGATCTACAAACACACAAAACATTTAATAACAGACAGAATATTAGTAAAATTGTACTTCTATTAAGACATTTCAGGTTGTTCATATTTGTTCAGGTTATTCACAGTTTTTGCGAAATTATACTTTGTTTTAGTGTAAATACATGAAAATATTTATATTTACACAGAGAAAAATTTGCAGTTGTCATTATTTCTATGTTATTATGATCGTATTTTACCGTTCCTGCCCACTGGAGATTGAATTGGTCTGAATGTGGAACCTGAACTAAAAGGACTGTTCATATTTTAGTGTAATTTTTGCATTTCACTAATTCATCCCCAGGGCCGGAATGGACCCTTTGGTGGGCCGGATTTGGGCCCCTGGGCCTCATGTTTGACACCTGTGATCTGGAGGATGTGGTTGTTCTCACTGTAAAAACCTGAGTATAAATGTAACCAATTATTTCAAGACGTCATAGTTGGTTATTATTTTGCGGTAACGGTTCTGACTGTATGTACAGATTTACATATGTGTCCTGTAGACGTTCATGGATTAATGCGTGTGTTTACTCATGCGTGGAACCATGTGGAACCGTGAGAGTCGGTGTGTTGTTGTGTGACGCAGATGTTCCCCTTGGCCTCATGCCACAGATGGCCGGTCGTCAAGTCGTCTTCTCTTGTTCTGATGTCGTCTTGGAACGTGATTAGACATGCAGGGGCTTGTACATGTTGCATGTTTCAGCGTGTGTGTGTGTGTGTGTGTGTGTGATTCCTATGGCGACTGCTGACCAGCTGCTTCGGAAGCTATTGTGTCACCAGACGCCAACACTAGTGTGTGTTGGGCGGCGTTAAACCAGAGTGGATGTGTCTGCTTGAAGTGAGGCAGAAGTCTGGTTTCTCCTCCTGTGATGTGTGTTGTCTTATGTGAGAGTGTGTTTTCTTGCAGGGAGGTGGGGGTTGTGGTGGTGGGGGGGTGGGGGTTGTGGTTGAGGAGCTTAAAGGGCTAAATGAATAAATGACCTGTGCCTCCGCTTGGACCTCGTGGCCCCACCAACTCATTAACTGTAGAAAACCGACCACACCTCCTGTTGCTGAGCACAAAGACGCAGGGATTTGGAGAGTGTTGAAGTGTGTGTAGAGGGTTTGTAGGTTTGTCTGTCCGGATGGTGGCGGTGGGGGGTGGGGGGGTCATGATGGACAAAAGGCTCGGCGCGCGCCAACCTTTGTTTGACTTAACAATCAGGGAAGAAGTGATTTAGCCCTAGACCCACAAACAGACTCACTGCTGCCATGTCCTTCTGTCACCGTCTCATCTGACTTCACTTGTCGTGACTTTTTATTGGGTCTGTATTCCTGTGTCGTCATTCACATACTTTAAATCAGCCTGTTTATTCTCATTCTGTGGCTGAACTTCTTCCTGATGTGTGTTTGTTTTCATTCAGTCGTACATACCACTGATACTGCTGCATAACCTGAATGTCATAATGAGAGAAAATGTGTCATATCCAGTCATGGTTGGTCTGTAGGGGGCGCTGTAGTGTTGTGTCACTCAGAAATAGTTAGAAGAAAAGTTATTTAAACATGATATTAAACATATTACATCCCTGGTATAAAATCATTTTACTCGTCCTGTGTCCTGTAGCTCATGTCGACATTTTCCAAGGATGACACAGTTTTTTCCCACTTTGTAAATAATTGTAGTGCTGCAGTTTGAACCTGGAGTCTGTACAGTAGAGATGTGATGGCCTCACTGGTTCCTCTTAACATGTCTGATGAGTTTTCAGCTGTGATTGGTCAGTTCAGCTGTCAATCATTCATTTATATGATAGCAGATAACTTATTAAAAATGAATGCTGCAGGAAGGTGACGATTTGGAAACAAATCTACCTAAAAATACTGAAATCAACTTTGGAATATTTATTGGACGTGTGTTTTCAGTTTTTCAAATTAGCTGAACTCTGATAGAATAACACTGAGTTGCTAACATTTGAGCTACACCACAGCTGGCCACCAGGGGGAGATGGAGACGTTTAGTAGTGATGCGCGGACTTGCAGGTAACCCGCGGGTTGGGTTGGGGGGGTCAAAAAAGTGTCACTTTATTTGAGGGCGGGTTGGGGGTGGGTCACTGATTGAGCAGAGACATAAAAATATGTACAGTATCATGTATAAATGTCCTATTGCAGGTAAAACTAGAAGCACTCGGAGAGCGCAGACCTCCGCCAAGGCTGATCAGTGGCCCCCCCCGTGGGCCCCCCCACGCCAAGGAGGTTATGTTTTTGCCAGGGTTTGTTTGTTTGTCTGTCTGTCTGTCCGTTGGTGTGCAACATAACTCAAAAAGTTATGGACAGATTTTGATGAAATTTTCAGGATTTGTTGGAAATGGGCCCCCCCGTGGGCCCCCCCACCCCTGATCACCACCAAAATTTAATCATTTCTTCCTTATCCCATTTCCAACAAACCCTGAAAATTTCATCCAAATCTGTCCATAACTTTTTGAGTTATGTTGCACACAAACGGACAGACAAACAGACAAACCCTGGCAAAAACAGAACCTCCTTGGCGGAGGTAAATATTTAGCGATATAAAGCCTATTATATTTATTATTATTTGATGGTTAGTACTACCGATGTGCGGATCAGTGGGTCGGGTTGAGGTGGGTCAAATAATTCCACAAAAGTGGGACCTGTGGGTTGAAAAAAAATCTCGACCCACACATCACTAACTTTTTGGCTTGAAGGGTTAGTACCTGTTTAACCTCTGTGTGAGTTTGTTTACTCCCTGTATTCTGCATAAGACAAATGTGTATGTAGGTCCTGGTCATCAGGTGACCTGAGGCTGTTTGGGCCCAAAAATAGAACCAGATAATGATATAATAACATGTTGGTTTGTATGGATTATGTTGGATAATATGGATCACGTTAGATAATATTGATCCTGTTGGATAAACATAGTGAATATCATTAATCACGTGGAATAATATTGATCATGTCGTATAATATTCACCACGTTAGATAATATTGATCATGTTGGATGATATTCTATTCACCATGTTGGATAATATTGATCGTTTTGTTAATATTGATTCTGTTCAATAATATTGACCATGTTTGATAAAATTCAACATATAATTCATTCACAGTGAAAGTGGGTGTGTGAGCCACAAAGAGGGGAACCGTCCAATGAGAGCACAGCTTCAGGTCACCTGATGACCAGGACTGAACAGAAAACATAAAATAAATGTGGTCAGTTTCCTCAGCTGAGTCCAGTCCACCTCCATCTAAACTGCAGCTAAAAGAACTAAATGTTATGAATTCAACCAACCAGAAATCCCAGAAAAAACCATTTATTAAACATGTAGGAAACAAAAGCCTGAATAAATCCCACATGAAGCATCTTTATCCAAATCAACAGAACAGAGTCTCATGTTCATCAGGGTTGGAGTAATTCCAGTATTTTTCATATTTCCACACTTTAATTTGTTTTTTCATGCAAAATGAGCCTGTGCTTTAAATAATACATGTCTGCTGAAACATGTGAAATGTGATTCCAGCTGACGGAGGCTGAACACACTCCACATATGAAGATGAAAGCTCCGGCTTTCTGTTTATTAGCATTTTGTTACACACTCATTAAGGCGGTGTGAATTATTCATGGCTGTTAAAGTGTGTTTCGCAGAACGGTCCAAGCATCCTGAAGTACCAGACAAAACTGTGATTAGACACAAAAACGATGGAATGGCTGTTAGTAATTATGACGATAAGTGCCAAATAAGGCAGATTTTTTAAGAAATACGACTTATTATGTATTAGTCAAACAGTTATTGATAGTATGCTTTGTGTTAATGTGGTGTTTGAAGCTGGAAGTGCTTCAGTGAAAAGAAAAAAAAAAGAGTGTGTATAATACTTTATGTCGGTCACCTGTTCCGTCTTGGTCTTTTTCGTACTCAGATTTCCATCCAGTGGACCTACGTGCAGCTGCCCATTTGCACATGAACGACGCTAAACTGACTCGGACAAACTCAAATGTGTTAGCATTCACTGTCATTCAGAGTCATTCTGCTGCAGGTGGGTTAACTGTGTTCAAATTTTTTTTCAGATTAATCATGATGATGGATAAATCTGTTTTAACACGTTAATTTTGACAGCCCTAACTAATATTGATCAATGTAGCTTTCAGTCATTGACATATGCCAGGTAGCAAAAAAAAAGTAATCAAATGTAGTATATTGAGAAAAAAAAACAGTTTTTTGTATCAAAAAATATGGTTTGTTTACATTACAAACATGGCATTTAAAGGGTTAAAAAATGATAGAAATTGAGCATTTGGTATTTTTGTTTATGGCTCAAGTTGATGAAATACTACCAAAAAAAAAATTAAATGTGTGAAAATCATTTAAAAATTTGAATCATTTGACAGTGTTAGTTAATATACTTTTTTTTGTGCTAGGTCAAATGTGAAATGCTAAAATGTGTCAACGTGCATTTTTTGTTCTCACTTCGGTGCTAGTATGGTAATTTTCTATAGTTTATAATGTGCTAATTTTTAGTGTTTGGGTCAGAATTTAAAACAAAAATCGTGCAAAAATGAACAACTTTTGAATTCTGACCTGATTCAAATTGTGAAAAATAATATGAGCTTTTCTAACACGAAGTACGAAGTGTGCATAATGTGCTCACTTGGATACCAGAAGGTTAAGGAAAACCAGAGAACACGGACAGATTCTTCAGTTTTATTTGATAATGTAAACAGAATAAACCCTAAAGGTAACTCAAACTCTGGTCTGCAGCTGGAGTGGATACATCTGTCCTTCGTACAGTTTCCTCCTGTTGTCAGAGTGGAAGGACTGAACCCGCCTCATCCTCGTGTTTTGTTGTTGTTGTTCTGGGCTCGTGGTGGATATTCAGCATCAGCGTTGCCGTGGTAACCGTTGCTCATTCAGCGCTCTGTGTCTTGTTTACGTCTTCGTCGCTGTCTGTAACAGCTGCTCCTCCTCGTCTCAGCGTGTTTCACTTTGTGTTGGAGCTTTTCACTGTTAAAGCCACGTCGTATCGAACAGTTCAGAGTTTCTGAATGTGTCGGTGCTTTTATCAGGACACATTAAAAAGTAAAAACTCAAGTCAAGTGCCTCAGCCTCAGATACACTCAAAGTGGTTTTCCATTTCATTTTTTAGGTTGTTTTTCATTTTCTATGTTTTTTTTTCATCTTGTTGCATCTTTTATGCCTTAGTTTTCTGTTGTTTTTCTCTTGTTCTAATGTTTTCATCTTATTGCACATTTGATCTTTTCTTTCGCTCCACTTTCTAATATTTTTGTCCTGTTGCATCTTTTTTTTTTTTTTCACATAATTTGCATAATTTTTGACTCATTGCATCTTCATTGTTCTTTATCTTGTTGCGTCTTTTTTGTTTTTGCATCTTATGTTTTTTTGTTTTTTTGCATCTTGCCACATCTTTTTTTTTTTTTATTTTTTTTTTTTTTACAATTTTTATTTATTTCTCATTTTTATCAGTCCAATACAATCTCCTCAGGTTGAGGAGCAGGAAAAGAAACAAAAGAACAGAAAAACAAACAAATGAAAAGAACAGCCTGTGTTTGTGTCAGAATGTTTAGGTCCCTTTATACATACTTTTGTAAATGAATGTCAGACGTTTCCCCAGTTTTTCATGAAGAGCTTTTCTTACTGCATCTTTTACATTTTTATATTGTTGCGTTTTTGTTATTTTGTTTGTTTGCTTAAACTCTGTCTTGATGTTGTAAAGATGATGTTTGAGAAAGTCAAAAGTCAACAGTTCAGATATTTGTGTTCAGATGTAACTGTAATCTGACTTCCTGCCTCAGCTGCTTTGACTTTTTTCCTTTTAATTTGACTAAAAACTCTGTAATTTTGTGTAATTTTAGACCTATTCTCTTACAATAATTAGAAACTCAGAGTAAACAGACCCTCCCACTGAAGTCAGCACATGCTTTTTTGTGTTATTTCCATAAACAGTGCCTTGGGTTCAGGTCCATGTGTTGTGTAAATCGTCTAAAGCTCAGATGTTTTACTCTGTTTCTGTTGTTTTTTCTGTTTGTGCCGTCGATCTGTTAATGCTGGTAATCTGTGGCTGCAGCTCAAACGTGCACAAACAAACTCAGACAAACATAAAACCACATTTTTGGCGACGGTCCGACAGTCCCTGTTTGTTCTGATGGAGCCGCTCGCTGACCGCTTGACTAGAGCCAAATAAACAGCAGAGGATTGTGGGAAGGAACAGTGTGTCCTGGATCGGTGTTGAAGGCTGTTGTGTTTGGGTCGCCGTCGTGTTAACCCGTTCACGTTCCGCCCACTGACCTGCTCTCCGATAAAACATCTTCATCTCCCCTCCTCCTCCTCCTCCTCCTCCTCCTCCTCCTTTCTCCACTGGTGTAAATTTTTAATCAGTCAATTAGTGAGTGAACCTGATCCCACGAACGCATCGTCTGTGTGCGACTGAGGAGGCAGTGAACGCACCCAACTTTTACTGAACAAGGGATGGGCTTAACCTGTCTGACAATACATGCATTCATTCATTCATCTGTTCATTCATTCATTCATTCATAAGTTCATTCATTCATTCATTCATCAGTTCCTTCCTTCCTTCATTCATTCATTCATTCATTCATCCATTCTTCTGTTCATTCATTCATTCATTCATCTGTTCACTCATTCATTCATCTGTTCATTCATTCATTCATTCATTAGTTCATTCCTTCCTTCCTTTCTTCATTCATTCATTAATTTGTGTATTTGTTTGTTCATTCTCTCCTTCATTAAGTTGCTTGTTCTTTCTTTCCTTCCTTCATTTATTCATTCGTTCCTTTCTTTCTTCCTTTCTTTCTTCATTCTTTCATTCATTCATTCATTCATTCATTCATTTGTTTGTTCATTCTTTCCTTCCTTTCTTCATTCATTCATTTATTTGTCCCTGTCTTTCTTCCTTCTTCCTTTCTTTATTCATTCATTCATTCATTCATTCCTCATTAAGCTACAAATGATCTGGGTCATGAAACTGTGATCATCATTATTGTGACACAGTTTTATATTGTGATAATGAAATACTGTATGTTTCTCTTTTATCTGTTTTTTTTTGTTCACATTCTTTAGGAAAATCTCTCACATTCTGTTGTTTCTTGTATCTTCTACATTTTCATCTTTAGTTTCGATTAGATCGAAGCTTTTTGATCCTTTGGGATTATCTTATTACATCCTTTCTGTTTTTGTATTTTTGCATCTTTTACGTTTTCGTCTTGTTGCGTCTTGTACTTTTTCATTTTGTTGCGTCTTTTATCTTTTTGTATCATTATATCTTCTTCATTTTCATCTTGTTGCATCTGTTATGTTTTAGTTTTGCTGTGGTTTTTATGTCATTTTATTGTGTTGCATCTTTTTACCTTTTTGACTTCTGGTGTCTGTTACATTGTTTTTGTCTGGTTGTGTTTTTTACAGGAGTTACACTGGTTGTTTACTTTTTTTTTTTGTCTTATTCTTCATTTTTTTGTCCATATTTAATAATGTGACCTCAGATCATTTCAACCTGAGTACCTTTTTCTCGAATCTAAACCATAATAACATGGATTAACAGAGATAAACTCCAACCGAACGATAGAAACTGAGTAACTCTGAAAAATACAGTCTGTCTGCAGCTGAACTTATGAACAGGTCAGAAATAACAGAGCTGTACGCTGTGTTTCTTCTGTCATATGAAGACGTTTTTCCTCTGGAGGGTGGATTTGGTTTGATGCATTCGAATCTGTCCAAACCTGTTGTTGTGACACACATGCAGACCTGCCTTCATGGACAGTGAACGTGTCCATGTGGATTCTGAAGAGTCACGTTGCACAATAGTTTCAGTCTGTGGTCCGTCCTGTCTCTTGGCTCCGTCCTCTGTGAATCAGACAAAGCCTTATTGAAACCAGCCCACAACAACAAACCCTGATCCAGGACCTCCACGATCCAGGAGATCCTGTTGTATGTAGAACGCATGAACGCAATATTTGAACAAAACAAAACAATCAAGAAAATGAATACAATAATCAAGAAAGTGAACAAAATTTAGGAAAATGAGCATAAAATAACAAAATAATCCATAAAATGAATAAAAATTTGCAAAATAATCCATAAAATGAACATAATAATCAATATAATTAACAAAATTTTCAAGAAAATGAAGACAAATCGGCTAAATATTCAAGAAAATGAGCAAATAATAACAAAAATAATCAAGGAAATGAACCAAACGACGCAAAAATAGTCAAGAAAATCAATAAATAATTGCATGATAATCCATAAAATAAACAGAACAATCAAAAAATGAGCAAAATATTTAAGAATATGAACAATATTGGTTAAATATTCCAAATGAGCAAAAATGACCAAAATAATCAAGGAAATTAACAAAAATGAGCAAAATAATCTATAAAATTAACACAATAATCAAGATAAATGAACAAACATATTCAAAAAAATGAGGAAAAATGAATAAAATATTCAAGAAAATGAACAAGAATTGGTGAAATATTCCAGAAAATGAGCTAAAATGAACACAATAATCAAGAAAATGAACAAAAATAGTCAAGAAAATGAACAATAATTGGTTAAATATTCAAGAAAATGAGGAAAAATGAACAAAATAATCGAGGAAATTAACAAAAATGAGCATAATAATCCATAAACTGAATACAATAATCCAGAAAATGAGCTAAATATTCAGGAAAATGGAGAACTGGATGACCCATTTAACCCTATGTCTGTCAGAGTCAGAACTGGATTTCTACTGGATGTTGATTTTCTTTTAAATCATGC
The DNA here is from genome assembly GCF_902148855.1 of Sphaeramia orbicularis. Classification (NCBI taxonomy): domain Eukaryota; kingdom Metazoa; phylum Chordata; class Actinopteri; order Kurtiformes; family Apogonidae; genus Sphaeramia; species Sphaeramia orbicularis. The sequence continues at coordinate 1,320,763 of NC_043961.1, read as the reverse complement.
TTATAATCGCCTGTTATTTCATTCTTTTCACTCCTCGTTCGCTGTGACCGTCGTCCTCTGCTTCATGCAGGACCGTGGAGAGTTTCCATTTTGTGTGATTTGATAGTAAAAGCCATGTGGGCGCCCAGGGTGGGATCGGTTCAATAACCACAGGACATGACTGAACTCTGAGTTTCTGTGTTTAGGGGTCAGCGGAAGAGTTAATTAATGCTGTAACTGGTGCAGATTTGGTCCAGATACGGAACGAAGCTGCCCTCGTTTCCGTGTTCTAGTTTATGAATGTCTCACCCACACCGCCGGGGTTCATGGTGTTAATGTGACTTCAGTTTGTCATGGAGACGCTTTATTTCTACATTTGCTTTGGAAAAAAAAACGTTTAACAAAATATATGAATCCTTGTACTTGAATAACTGTGAATCCATCTTTCCAAACTTAAACATTTCAGTCATTTTCTCACACATAAACTGACACTGTTGGTCCTAAAATTAAACATTTTCAGCTCAAGACCTAAATGTGAACTGTGACGTCTCATTGGGAACAAAGTGTTAAATATCTCATTATGAACATTATGAATACTTCCATTTTTAAAGTAATTAATCCACATATTAGAGCATTAATAATAAACTTAGAAGATAACGTGTACGAATGAAGACTGAACTGCAATAACATTAAATCCACGAGAAATAGGTAACGAATCCAGAAAATTTACAAAATAGTCAAGAAAATTTGCAAAGATCAACACAATAATGAAAAAAATTGAACAAAAATTTCAGAAGAAAATGAACATAATCAAGAAAAAGAACAAAACATTCAAGAAAATAAACAAGGAATGATTTAATATTCAAAAAGTGAGCAAGAATGAAGAAAATGATTGAGGAAAAGAGCAAAAAAAAAAAAGGCAAAAATAATAAAGAAAATGAGTAAAAACGAGCAAAATAATTCACAAAATGAACAAAATATTCAGTAAAATGAACAAATGGACGACCTACTTTCTGTTTTAATCTTATGTTTGTAGGAGTCAGGATTAGATTTCTTCTAGATGTTGATTTTCTGTGAAATCATGATTATAAAGTAACCTGTTATTTCATTATTAATGTTTTAATATCAGTAGTTCCAGTTTTAATTAGTTCCCATTAATATTTATTTATGTTTCTATTTGACGTCTTTGGTTTTCAGAGTTTTTTCATGACTTTCAGACCTGGACGTTCTCCAGCTTCTTCATTCTTCAGGTTCTAAGTTTCTCTGAAACTTCATGGAATTTTGATCCACTGGTTCTGACTGAACATGTGGAATAAGTGGTTCTGAAAGAGAGTCCAGATCAGACGAGGAGGATCTGGTCCAGACCTGATGGAGGATCTGGTCCAGTCTGGATGGAGGATCTGGTCCAGACCTGATGGAGGATCTGGTCCAGACCTGATGGAGGATCTGGTCCAGTCTGGATGGAAGATCTGGTCCAGTGTGGTTGGAAGATCTGGTCCAGTCCTGATGGTGGATGTGGTCCAGTCTGGATGGGGGTGGGGGGTCAGGGGGATGTGGTCTTCCTGTCTGTTGGTTCCATCTGGGCACGAGTGGATCTTGTCTTATCTTTTGTTTGTGGACTTTGCGAGTGTGTCTTGGCTCATGTCTTAAGGGGGGGGGGGGGGGTGCTATTGTTGTTGGGGCATATGTCCTAATGATATGCACGGGGCATTTGCATGTCACAGCTCGTGGCGGCAGCGTGGGGGGGGTTATTGATTGTTTGGGGTTGGGAGGGGGGACAGAAGGGAGCTGGAAATGTCAGATGAGGTGAGGAGGTCAAGAGATCTAACTGAAACTGGGAGTCTGCTTAGGCCTTGAACGGGGGGGGGGGGGGGGGCAGATCCTTACCCCCCCCCCACTGACCTCCTCTCACTCCGTCTACAGTCCTGTCTCACTCTCTCCATCCACGTCCATCTGTCTGCGGTGTTTACAGACTCTTGGCTTCAGTCTTTAAGTTTAGATGACATCAGATTCAACTCGGACACAAACGCGGCGTCTGCACATGAGACACGGATTTACAGACGTTATCATGATCCAGACGACTGAGTGGAAGCTCTGGACAAAAAGTCACATCTCAGTTTCTTTTCAGTGTTTGGGTTAGCGTTAGGTTCAGTCTGGTCTCAAAAATCCACTTCTGTTACTAAAACTAAGGCTTGGTTCAGACAGCAGGTCTTAATGCACAGTTCAGATGTTTTGGTGAAATCCGACTTTTTTGTGCTCGTTCATATTACACATTAAATGCGACTTCTGTCAGTTTTGATCACTTTTTTCGCAGATTGTAGTTTTGAGCACTTCGTTCGAGTTGCAACCCCTTCTAAACCAATGACCTCTTCTGCTGATTTATTCTTCAAACTAAATTTACTTAATATTTTTGATATTAATGTCTATCAAATCTGTATTTTCATGTATAAAATTCAGAATAATCAAAGTACCTTGCCTGAGCATTTCATTTTGTATTTTGCAACCCATGCTGCAGTTCACAGACAGAACACTCATTTGTCTAAATGTGTCACATCTGCAGCTCAGTTTTGTCTCAGGTACAGAGGGTTTAAACTGTGGAGCCAATGCGCACATGTTCTTGGAAATAACACATCAGAGATATCCTTGAAGAAGTATTTAAGGAAATCAGTTATATCAAATTGATACATGTGAATATATTCATATCATCTTTCTTTTTTTAATGCATTCTGAATGTGTATGGACTATGGAAGTCTCATAACTTTTAGAATGTTTATGTATTTATAAGGTGGAGGCTTTAAAACAAGACATTTTAGGCTTTCTGCCTCTAACTGCACCTTTACTGTTTTATTGTGACTTCGATCAATGTTATGTATGAGCAAAATAAGTCCATAAAATCAATAAAAATGAGTATGGACTGAATGCGACCCTGAAGTGACCCGCATGTGCAAAAGAGGTCCTGTTTATGGAAGGAAATATGTTTTTGCCACCGCTCCTCCTCCTGGGACAAAGAACTGTGACGTTTGTCGCATTTCAATAGCGTAAAGGTCAGATAAATGCGACCTGGTCATTCAGACTGAAGTCACATAGCAAAATATCAGATACGTATTGGATTTAGGACCACATATGAAAGTGGCCTGGGTCAGATTTAGGACCACATATGAAAGTGGCCTGGGTCAGATTTAGGACCACATATGAAAGTGGCCTGGGTCAGATGGACACAGAAATCAGATTTGGGCCACATTTACCTGCAGTCTGAACGCAGCCTTAATGTCAACATGATGTTCCGAAACCCAGTCATTATGTTTGAAGGTGTTTCATGTTGTACTGATGTTCCAGTCTGGTACCAGAACGGTGGTGTTTTTAACATTTCAACATTTAAGAATGGTGGTTTTAACAGACTAAAACTTATTAAAACCACTATATTATATAGTGAAACTAAACAAGTAAATAAGAAAAAACAAACAATTTGATGGTGAAATCAGACTTACAGATGATTAAATTACACTAAAGTACAGTAAAAGCAAACTAAGAGATGGTTTAAACAGGATAAAAAGTTGGTAAAAACAGGATTAAAGACAGTAAAACTGAACTAAAAGGTGAAAAAAATTAGCTAAAGCGGAATAAAACGAATGGTGGTTTTAACAGACTAAAACTTATTAAAACCACTATAATATAATATTATGGTGAAACAAATTGAAAAATGTTAAAACAGACTAAAATTTGGGAAAATAAGTCAAAACAAACTATTTGATGGTTAAATCAGACTTACAGATGATTAAATTACACTACAGTATAGTAAACTCAGACTAAGAGATGGTTTAAATGAATAAAAAGTTGGTGAAAACAGGATAAAAGACTGAACTAAAAGGTGGATAGATGAAACTTTGACTGTGGTATCCTCATGGGTCAGGAGGGGATTATCTCCATGAGAGACCTGGACTGGGACCAGAAGAACTCATCACCCAGATCTGTGTTAAAGGTTAAAATAAGGTTAAAGGTCAAGTCATCCCAGTTCACACAGCACCTAGCATTAGCATTAGCAGTTAGCATGAGCAGTGTTAGCATACTGAGGTGAGACAAAGGAAACAGTGAAATAATAATGAATGAATAGAAGTGATAAACCTTTAAAATGTACTGGTGTTGTTTTCTGTTAAATCACACCCACAGTCCAGTAAATCTGAGTCCAGTCCAGTTCAGGGTCTGGACCAGATCCGGTTCAGGTTCTGGACCAGATCCACAGACCACACCCCCTGGTCTTCGGTTTGATTCCATGTGTGCATCTGTGCAGTTTCTCGTTTCCACCCACTCACTTTCTGTGTCTGACCTTCCACGCCTCGTCCATGAGAACCCCCCAGTCGCCTCCAGCTGATGGGGGGGTGGGGTGGGGGTATGTGAGTGGGTGGGGTGGGAGGGTATGTGAGTGGGTGGGTGGGGGTCCTCAGCCTCAGCACATGCACGCTCTGCTCTGCATACATGTGGATGTGGCTTTGGTGTATCCATGCGTGATCGTCTTCGCTGTGACCTGCGTGTGTTTTGCGTGTGAATGCGTTCATGCGTGTTGTGTCGTGTTGTCATTTCGTGGTCATGTTTGCAGGATGTGCAGACAGATTTACATTTCATCATGTTTTACCCTCCGCTGTCCCGCCCATCGAGGTCCTTCGAACCACCAAAAGCGCATAATCAGCACAGTGCCGTAGTAATGTCAAAATGTTTTCATACAGTTTGTTTTTAACTTTTTTTTTTTTTTTGGATTTCATCAACTTGAACCATAAACAAAAATACCAAATACTCAATACCTGTCTTTTTTAACCCTATAAATGCCCTGTTTGTAATGTAAACAAACCATATTTTTGATGCAAAAAACACAAAAAACTTTTTTTGTCAGTGTACTACATAAAAATTGGATTATTTATTTTTTGACATGTGCACCCTGGCATACGTTAATGATCAACAGCAACACTGGTTAATATGCATTATTATTTTTATGCTAGGTCAAATGTTAAATGGTAATTTTATGCATGCAGATTTTTTGTTCTTCCACTTTATTAGATAGACTAACAACTAGATAGATAGATAGATAGATAGATAGATAGATAGATAGATAGATAGATAGATAGATAGATAGATAGATAGATAGATAGATAGATAGATAGATAGATAGATAGATAGAATGTGCCATCAATACTCATCTAATCTAAAATGGGTCTATGCAGATTTTTTACTCCCTTCGGACAAGGGAGTAACAATTTATTTATTTATAATGAGCTGATTTTAGCAGCTGGGTCAGAATTTTAAAAAATTATGCAAAAATGAACAACTTTTGAATTCTGATCAGATAAAAATTGTGAAAAATAATATGACCTTTTATAACATGCAGTGTAAAATGTGCATAATATGCTCACCTTTATAAATGTGTGTCATCAGGTCTGAGCCATAAAACAGTATTTATATCATAATATTAAAGTTATATACACTCTCCTCTTTTGTTTTCAGATTTATTTGATTTTATTTGTATAATGAATAAAATAATTTTGGTAATTTTTCTGCGTTTTTAATGTTTTTGTTTTATGTTTTTTGTGTCTTTAACATTTTGTTGTTACATCTTTATTGCTACGTCTTTGCATTTTTTGTTTTATTTTTAATTTTTATTGTAATTTTTGTGACTTTCTCATTAAAAAAAAAAATCTTTTAATAATAATAATAATAATAATAATAATAATAATAATAATAATAATAATAATAATGGAGGCCTATTTTTTTTCCTTTTTTTTGGTCTTTTATGGTGTTTTTTAAAAAATCTTTTACACTTTTTTTTTTTTTTTTTTTTTTAGATCTTATCATTTGTCTTATTTCTTGTCTGTTCTTAGTTTTTGTATTTTTTTTTTTTGCTGATTTTAATTTAATTTTGGTGTAATTTCTGTACCGTGTTTTCTGTGTTTTTATCTTGTTGTATGTTTACTGTCATTTCCATCTGGTTTCTTCTCTGTAAAACCACTGATAACTGACTCACATCCATAAATCATCCTTTTAAACTGTAAACATTTGACATTAATAGTGATAATTATCAGCTGATGTGACAGATTTCAGGCTGTGAACAGAAACAGGATGTGACGTCACATGCATGTGGTCCTGGACCAGGTGGATGTGGGTTCGGTTCGGTGGTTCCGGTGTTGGGTCAGCTGTGTGTGCGTTTGCCGGCGTTTGTGTGGGTTTATGAATAATTCATGAGGAGGAGGGTCTGGGGGAGGGGCTAGAGGAGGGGCCGGAGGAGGGGGCGCAGATGGAAGCTCATTCTGCCGCAGACGCACAGGCGCGCGCACCCAGAGAGCGGAGAAAGCGAAGGGAGAGTGAAGGGCATGGTCCACCCGAACCCCAACCCGAACCCCGGAGCTGGACTGGACTGACTGGGCCTCGGTGGTTGTGTTGGTTCCGTCCTCTGTGGTTTTTATTGGACGCTGGAGGAATGGAGCCTGGGAGACTGGGAGCGAACACCTGCACGCACGAGCTGCACTGAAAGGTACCGGTCCAACTGCGCATGTGTGAATGAGAGTTACCTGCCTGGACGGACACACCGGGACCAGGTCCAGGACCAGGTCCAGGTCCAGGTGGGAGGGGGGGGGTTCTGCTGGACTCCAGTGGGGGTCAGGAGTGTGTTTGTGGTTGAAGCAGGGGTTCACAGACAGAGGTCAGGGCCGTGAACGCATCATTTGTCCACTTTCTTCTGGTTTTGGTTTCATTTCAGCTCTTCATCAGAACCAGAACCTTTTACCTCCGCCAAGGAGCTTCTGCTTTTGCCAGCGTTGGTCTGTGTGTGTGTGTGTGTGTGTGTGTGTGTGTGTGTGTGTGTGTGTGTGTGTGTGCAAGATAACTCAAAAAGTTCTGGACGGATTTGGTTGAAATTTTCAGGAAATGTTGATTCTGGCTCAAGGAACAAATGATTACATTTTGGTGGTGATGGGGGGGGGGTGATCTGCCTTGGCGGAGGTCTGGGCTCTCTGAGTGCTTTTCTAGTTTCCAATGTTTTGATCTCGTTTGAACTTTTACTTTTCCAACATTTTCATCGATGACGTCTTTGATATTTTTCATCTGTCTGAGTTATTTTTTGATCAAATTTCTATTTTTTTTATTTAGTTTTCCACCTAATTTTGATCTTGTTGTGTATTTTTCGTTCTGCTCTTTCTGCATCTTTTATGTCATTTGTGCTTTTTCCAATTTTTTTTTTTACCCTATTTTCAGTCTCATCTTACGCTTTTTTCATCTATTTGCATCTTTTATTCTTTACATTTTTATATTTTCTGTCAGTTGCATCATTTTTTATTTTCTATCTTGCGTCTTTGTTTTGATGTTGTTGCATCTTTTACCCACTTTCCACCTTCAATGCATGTTTTTTGTTGTTTTTTTTCTTTCTTACATCCTTTTAATGTTTGGATCTTGTTGGATCCTTTTATTCAATTTCCACTTTATTTAGTATTTTCCAACATTTTTCACCTATTTTTGTCTTTTATGACCATCAGAGGCATTTAAAATAATACCTGGACACAGAACACACTCACAGTTTAAGGCTTTAAATCTTTCATTTTGTTTGGGGGGGGGTACTGATCTGCCTTGGTGGAGGTCTGTGCTCTCCAAGTGCTTTTCTAGTTGCATCTTTATTCCAAGTATTTGGCTCTCAGCAACTCCAGGAAAAACCCCAAACCCTAACATTCCAGCAAAAACAAAAACACATGGACTACACAATGAATATTCTCAGCCTTAGAGAAAACTTTCCTTTATTCATTTCTTTATCTCATCATGACGTCACATCGAGATCAAACCATCTGATAACATCTGTAGAGCTGCAACCGATGAATCGACTCAAAGTAATCAAAAAAAATGATTCAACCACAGTTCTCCTGAATCAAAGCTCTGTTTCCTTCATTTCTCTGCTGTTAAACATTGGTTCCACTGTTGTGTTTCACACGGACGCTTATTGTGACGCACAAAGAAGCTTCAATTCAGGAAAACTGCAATAGAATATTTCCCTTCAATCAATTCGAGTTGATTAACTGAATCAAGAGTTTTTGCATTTGGTTTAAGCACCTAATCAGTTGATCGGTTTCAGCTCTAAACATCTGTGTTTACATCCACACTAATTCAGTCAAATCACACACATAGACAAACAGAATGATTAAAAAGTAGTTAAAACAGCCTCGAGTACTGATTTTAAATGAAAGTAGAGTCCATTAGAGCCGTAAAGTGTCTCAGCTGAATGAAATGAACTAGTTTAGGTTCAGGTACAGTTCAACTTTATGGTCTATTAAGTGGAAAATTGTCTTTGGAGGAGAGAATTTGGAGAGTCTTAGAGAAACAGAAAGATAAGTGACATAAAAACCACAACTAAGAACAGACATTAGAATAATTTTTATTCACCACATACATAAACACATACAAATAATTATTTTCCCGTAGTAGTTGTCTGTAGTAAATCCTAAATATGAAATAAAACATAAGAAAAGTAAGAAGTAAGTAAGAAAAGAGAAACTCCATATTCATAAACATACAGTGTTGATTCATATTCAGTTATAGTGCAATTTTTGTTTTTTTTTTGTGTGTGAAAGGGACAATATAAAACCTAAAGACCTACAGGTATTTAATCTAGTTCAACATTTAGACACATCCATTGTAATTCCACAAAACCCTGTTTAAAAAAAGGTCATGTGATGTTCAGTGTTAGGATGAGGAATCTGTAAAACCAAACCACTAAACACAACTGCTTTTGTGTTTTCTAAACCATCTACTGTTTCCTGTAGTTTCTTCATCCAGATAAAGTCTGACATGAGTCTTTAATTGTCCTCGTTGGTGCTGGTTTTGTTGAGCTGTTGATGTTTGGAACGTTTGTGGTTTTGTTGATGATGATGTGAAATCTGTTATGTCTACATCTGGACGTCATCCTTGGCTGATTAGTGCGTCCGCCACAGCTGATTAGCTGAATATTGATCGTTTCTTCATTGGCGTCGTCGCTGCCGGGCTGTTTTCTGACCTGCTGTGTCCTGTGTGTGCTGCAGACTTTTACTTTCCTTCTCCTGTTTTTATTTAATGGATGCTCAGTGTCTGTTGGACTCTGAATGCTCTCCAGTTAATCTAATGATCGGTTCATCTGGACCCAACAACTGGAAACATAGGCTGGATTTTCCATTTTGGGACTGAACATAAAGGATTGTCGTGTCCTGTTTGTGTTTTATTTACTGACAAACTGATTCTGTTTCAGCTGCTGTTATAGTTGGACTCAGACAGGTGTGGTGATGCATTCACAGCCCGTCGTAAAGTCTGAAATCTGCTCTTTTTAATGTATATCAGCTGGTGTAGTGTTGCATTCAAGTTAGGGCTGCATGATGTTGGAAAAAACTGACATTGCCATTTTTTTTAACCCTGCGATATATATTGCAATATGAAAAACTACCCAGGAGGATATAACAGCTGTGTGGTGTTGACGTAAATGGTCAAACTAATTAGTTGTGTTTCCTCTCGTTGTGTCGACATGTTTCAATATCACCCTTCTTGTATCCAAAATGATTCCAGATAACTGACATTGCTTTTCTTTTTGGCACTAAGTCTTCATTTTCGGTTATTTTCTCTTGTTCACTGTTCATTTTTCAATGTTGTTACCAGTGACTCACTCCATGTGCAGGGGGCGTGGTCTGCTTCAGCAAACAATTGTGATTGGTGGATCACTGTGTGCAGTGTGTGTCAGGTACCCAGGTGGAAATTAGATGAGAACACATCGAGTTCATTTTCCTCCTACATCGCAGGACCTGCGATGTGACTATTGCGCACATGTACATTGCGATGATGATGCTATAACGATATATTGTGCAGCTCTAATTCAAGCACATCTCATTTGTCCAGAAATCCACTCTCAAATTGCTAGAAACATTCTGAAAAACGGGCTAGTTTATATATTTTTCCTTATGTTCTGTCATTAATCTGAGAGGATGAAATGCTTCTTCAGGATCCTCTATAAACTAGCAGCGCTATCATGTCTCATATCAGGAAAAGTATCGATATGGAAGAAAATATTGTGATGATATTTGATATTTGTTGCTGCTTCATCCTGAGTCATGGTTCATGTTCTCCATGGTTTGGTCTTTCCTCATTCAGTTGTGATCCAAACCAAAAAAGTGAAATTAGAAGTTGAAGTGTATGTTAAACCTTCCTCGTCCTCGCATCGTGTTGTTGGAACAAGATCAACATGAGCTTTTCCTACATTATTAATGACACATAAAGTCACTCAGCTGCCTCTGAAAGACTTCAGCTTCAGTATTTGTTTGATACCAGGTCTGGTTTTGGTCCAGTGTTCTTCTCACTTTACATCAATGACCTGAAATAACAAATATACACTTGTACGCTGATGATGCTGTTATTTACAACATCATATCCATCACCGGTGTCTCTGGTTAAGGACTGTTTTACACACTCATGTTTCTTATTGAATTCTTTAAAAATAGTCTTTGTGATGTTTGTTTTGATTTGCTTTGACCTGGTGTGAGTTGGTCTACAGGTCATGGATGGAGATGATCCCTTCAGGACAAACACCATTTCTTAGATACTTAAAATTAGTTGATTTCATTCAGATGTTGCACTGGTCTGGGCAAAAATTATTATATTTATTCTTATATATGTTTTTCTCTTGTCTTAAGGGTTTAGTTTGCTTTAATTTTCAACTAAATAACATGTAAAATATTCAGATTTGATTAATTTTAATGTTGCAAAACCTAGTGAATTCCATTACCAGAGTCTATGAGTCACTCTTGTCTTGTTACTTGAAGTTTTTTTTTTTTTTTTTTTTACTTTGTTTGCATCTTTTTACATAGTTTTTTATCTTGACTCATTTCCAACATTTTGATCATGTTGCATTTTATTTTTTACATCATACCATTTATAATTTTGTACATTTTTATGTTGTTGCTTCTTTTAGACAGTTTTGAATATTTTCATCTTATTATATATTATATCTTGTACACGTCTTGTCACGTCTTTTAAACAGATAGACACTTTATTGATCCCAAAGGAAATTCAGTTACACAGCACCACATTTTCTCACAATGTGTAAAAATATGTAAACTAGGATAAAGACTAATAAAATATGATATATTACATAGAAATCTAAAAACTGTGATCTAAAATATGCAGGGTTTTGTGTTGTTTCTTCTTATTTGTCTTTTACATTTTTTTTTTGTTTTTCTTTTATGGTTTTCTCTTGTGTTTTTTTATTTTTTTCATCTTGTCTTTTATGGTTTTTGTGTCTTTTACCAGATTTTTGTCTTGTTGTGTCTTCTATGAATGAGATAACTTTCCCTCAGAACCAAATATCAACATTTAAAGAATGATTTGACATTTGTTGGGAAAGTTATCGATATCTACTGGTGTGATCATGTCCTGAGAACGTTTTGGTTGTATCGTATTGGCTTTGACATCTGTGGTTCTGCTGGAAACGTCTAAATAAAAACTAAACTCTTCCTGAAAACGTATATTATCTAAGTACTACCATATTTTAATGATGATCAGTCGATTATTTGTCTCCTACATTTAATGAAAACGTACTAGTGAGTAGCTTTTTATTTGTATTTTCAATACAACAGAAACTAAGAAATTTGACAAAATTTATGTCGGACACAAAATTAAGTGAGTAGTTTTGTTTGTGTTCATCTGTAACATTCATTGAATTAATACAATAAACAAACATAAATGACGTTCGATGGAAACGTTGACGGTTTTCTTTGTCCATGTTGTTGGAACATGTGCTTCAGATCACACGTGTTTCTATATTTAGAAAAACATTAAAAAGTCATGTGTTTGATTTATTTATGACTAAAACTATGAGGAGAAAAGAGGGAACTGTGCCATAATGTAGGAGGTCATCGTCTTCAGGTTGATTTACTGGGATGAGATTCTTCACCCTGTTTTACACTTTGACCTCAAATAAATGAAAAATAAAATCAATAACAAATGTTTTATTCATGCATATGTCAGTAGTGATGGGGGATGTGGACAAAACGTTAAATCAGAAATGTTAATCATGGACGATCCACGGTTTTAAAAGTTTAATATGAAAAAAAAAAACGAAACAAGAAGCAGCACTTACAAGAGTGTCTGTGTAATTTGGTAAAAACAGAAATGATTTTAAGCTTTTAACATCGGCCTTTTGACAGAATATTCCGTTTTAGGCTGTTGTTGTTGTTGTTGTTGTTCAGTTCATCTACTTTAACCTGCAGGAGTTTGTGTTTGTTCTGCTTCAGCTGATGCTCAGTTCAGTCCAGTCTGGTTTTACACACGTTTTACTGAAGGAAAACTGCATGTTGTTTGAAGTGTAAATAGTCTTTTAGCATTTGACTTTGTTGTTGGGAAGTTCAGGTTTCTACACCAGCAGGTTACAAATATTATCAAACCCGGTGCTGTTGGACTTTTGCAAATGCCAGATTTTGTGGAAGACTGAACAAATGGCTGATATTGTTTTATTTTATCATCTGAAATGTGGGATGTAGCTTTCATATTGACGTACCTGTTATTGGGTTTATTGACAGAAGCGTCTTTTTGCTCCTTATATTGGCTTTGGTGCATAAATACATTAGTGTTGTTGCTACTGTTTTTGTTACGTTATACAGTCGCGGAAAAAAATATTAGACCACCCTTGTTTTTTTCAATTTCTTGTTCATTTTAATGCCTGGTCCAACTAAAGGTCCATTTGTTTGGACAAATATAATGAGAACAACAAAAACAGCTCGTAGTAGTTGAATTTCAGAGCTGATATCTATCCATTTAACATGTTTTATTGATAAAAACCAAAATCACTTCAGTTCTTCCATCAGTATCTGTGTCATTGTTCTGACAAAAACAGTGCTTTTATTCATTCCATGTTTTCTTTTCTGTCTGTTTTAGTCACATGACACACACAGGAGTTAGGACTGGATTGTACAACCATTGTTTTTGAGGGCTTTTGATGGTCTAATAATTTTTTCCATGACTGTACATGTGTTTAATGTGTCTGAATCGAAACTTTGGATTAAACTTCTCTGCTATTTTGTCATTTTGACGTCTTCATTGTCAGATTCCAACAGTGAGTTCACTGAATGAATTTTTTTGTCTGAGCTTTTTAGCATTTATTCTAGAATTCTCTTTGTACAATGAAATAAATGTTTAGTTTCTTTCTTGCTTTCTTTGCATCGAGTGATATTGCACTCAGTTTCATTGTACCAGGTTTTTAATGAAAAATATTCTGATTTGGATTCTGAAGTGTGCTAGTGTAGCCTGCTAGCATTAGCATATTAGCATATTAGCACAATAGAAATGTAGCTCTCATAACGCCAAGGTTGATTCACTACATGTCGATAAAGTAAAACAGTTATTTCATAGGATTCTCATGCCTTGATGTTACTTTTATTTTTCATTCTGTTGTTTAGCACATGGATATAGCAATGTGATATCATGAACTGCCTAAATATACACATGCCATACATGCCACTTTCAATTGGAGTGTTATCTGTACGCATTAGAAGCTTTCCACGTGCATGTTCACTCTGCATCAAATACCATGTGATTAACGGTTAGGGTTAGCAGTTACAGATATGTAAACCGGAAATCTTGTCGTACATTGACACGCGATCAAATGGCGTCAAATAACGCGCAAAAGGATGAAAATGCATACGTATAGCACGCCAAATGCCATAAGAACTGGCGTGACATACAATGGGATTTCATGAGATCAGTCTGGATGTAGAGTTCATGTAAGGAGAACTACTGTAATATCTGTTAAATTATTATATAATCAGACGGTAAATGGACAAAAAAACATTATTGGTATCATGGTTGCATCTGGGAAAAACACAAAACACACTTTAAGGCTTATTTTAAACAATACTAAATAATATTAATAAATCATTTTATTTATGGATGCCTGCCTTGAAAGTCACGGTTATGGTACAGGTAAAGCAGAAATACAAAGAATTACAATAAAATACAACAAAAGACAAGTACACAATAGATAAATAATGCCTACATGGTCAGACTTCTTTACTGAATAAATTTCACTTATCAACCTATCCAATCCAATTCATTTTTATTTATAATGCACAAATTTAAACAAACACAAAGGTTTCCAAAGTGCTGTACAGTAAAATAAATGCAATAAAACATAATTAAAAGATAAAATACTAAGATAAAAGCACAATGAAACATAATAAATAAATAAATAAATACATAGACTGCCAACAGTTGAATAGTCAGTACATAGACCTTAGCAAATGATAAAAGCCACATTTTATGACATAAAACCTCATTTAATTATGATTATTCTCTGGTAAACAAGTAAAACTATGGAACTATGGAGCACAGTGTTAATGTCTTTAATAGAAAGTTAACTTACGGCCGAAACAGAAACAGCAGAGTGCTCACATGTGCTCTTTTATCGCAGTGTTTTATCACTTGTATTTGTGTCTTTGTCGTACACTGTCCTTTCACCGACACAGTTCATGTGGTGCAGTTCCAAACCTACTGTTCCATCCATGTCGAATAAATAAATGTAAATCTACTCTCATGTGAGTTGTGCAGAGCTGCAGCGAGGGCAGAATAAATAGAATAAATTCCATGTATCTCCGGGCTCTGCCTCTCAGTAGAAGTGATGTATCGCTGTTTTCCAACACATCTTCACCTCACAGAACAATAGTGAATGTGTCTGAGGTCCAAGTGGCTGCAGTGACGCAGATCTGTCCAAACATTCTGTGTGTAGGACGATGGGGAACATATTTATTAGGCAGGTCACACATATGTTTATTATGAGGATTATTGCATGAGAGGGTTTGGAGTGTTCCAGGTCGACATGCAGGAGGAAGAGGAGGAGGAGGAGGAGGAGGAGGAGGGGTTTGTACAGAATGTGGGAGGGTTTGAGATACACAAACGCACAACAGCAAACACACAAATACAGTCGGCCTTTGTTTGTGAAGAAGAGGTTAATGCACCCAGAAAACTGAAAGAGCGAGTGGGGCCTTAATGGACAGCGACGGGCCTTTCACTGCAGATATTTGGTGGAGATAGCGACCCCCCCCCCCCATCCCCCCCGATCGCTGCCTCAGTCCCCGTCCTCCCCCTCCTCATCACGGCCAAAGGGAAAAGATCAGAACAAATTGTCACTCTGTGATCTGCCCACGTTCAGCAGCTTCTCCTTTGGACAGAACAAAGCTCCAGGCGCTTTCTGAAGCCGGTGACGCTGTTGAAGAGCAAAAAAAAACACATGTGGACAACACGGTAGCTTCACTGACCCCCGGAAATCACATGTACGGAGTTTTAGATTTAGAAATGAAATGGTCATAGGTGGGCGGAAAAATGTTCACCTCAGTTGATATTGATGATTATGACAGTAAACAATATTTGATTCAAGTTTAGAGGTTGATCTTTGGTTCTGAGTGAAAGTTGAAGAAAGCAGGTGGAGATTTGTGGCTTTAAATTATTCACAGAAGACACAAGACAAAAATCTGATAAAAGAAAAAAATAAATAAACAACCAGATGAAAACATTAAAAATGATGCGAGAAAAACAACCTAACAGATGGAGATAAAATTAAAAACCTTGTAAAAGATGGAACAAAAGGAAACAACACAAAATACTTACTGTACAGAATTAAATTTAATCGTCATATTTTATTGGATTTATTTTACCTAGCTTTGGTCTCTATCAGGTTTTAAGGCTGATTTTTGTTCCAGAGTGAAAGTTGGAGAAACCAGATGGTTGTTATTGGTTTTAATGTATTTATAAAAGACAAAAGAAGATGAAGACGACATAAAAAAAACAAACAAGACACAAACAAAGTGTGTAAAAGACACAAGATGAAAAGATCGTAAAGATGCAAAAAGATGAAAACAGCATTAAAAAATGGAGATTAAACAATAAAAGAGGGTGAATCTCGGGTCTCAAACTGTCTACGATGGTGATTCTTGGACAGAAAAAAAAACACAAAATCTTAATGTTAACACCAGAATTTAAAAGAAAATCACATTTCATCTCTAGAAATGTCTTCAGTTCACATAAAGTGACTTAAAGGAGGTGAAATAACGCCTCATAAAACTTATATATTTGGTGTTTTGTACATTGAAAAAACAGAAAATGTCTTCATCTTATCGTTGTATCTCTGATGTCACTGTTTCTTATATTTTATCGGAGGATGATCTGTAATGACATTTTCCCATCGTCAACATTCATACCCTTTTAGGAACATATTTCTGTCCATTAACATCGTCTTTATCGTGTTCACATTGTTCTCGTTTTCATCCTAAAACCCACGTAGTCTTAAACACACAGATACTTAAATTTGTTAATTATCGTCTTTATGAGTTTTGTTTTGCGCTCAAGTGGCTAAAATGAACCTCATCGTACTCTGACAGGAATGAAATTAACATCCATTGTCCCGTGAATAAATGAAATGGAACCAATAGATGTGACATTTTAGCTTCAAGCACTGGATGAATCTGAATGTAAAACGGCTCGTATAGTATTTTATTTATAACACCAGCAGGTTATGTCAGTGTGAATCCATCCATTCATCACATCCATATATTTATCATGTTCAGTGTGTCATTTATAGGTCAGTGATATGCTAATGAGATGGAGCCAATTTTAAAAGGCAAAAATAAAAGAATATGTTGAAATTGTTCAGCTTGTGTTCAGAAATGAATATAAAATGCTATAAAAGAGTATTTTTTAATTAGATGAAATTTAAAATGGCACATAATGTGACTGATTTACCTTAAACTCAAATTCTTTCAGTATCAGAAGGGTTTTATTATCAAGAATATTGAATTTCTGTAGAGTTTTATGTAAACAATGATCTCATAGTTATGCTCTCACACTTCTAAAAGTACTTATGTTTCTTGTAAATCATGTGAAATTGTTCCTACAACATTATTCACTTCAGCATCATATGTCTGATATTTACATTTAAGCCACATAATTTATTTTATTTTAAAATATAATGTGGTTATTGCTATTATTGGTCACAACACATGCCATCACTTGTTTGATCAAATAAATGGATTGAATTTTTTTGTAAAATATGTCAACAAATCTGAACATATGTGGTCTGAGTTTAAAGACTCCATGGATGGACGTCACCACATGTTCGAACACAAAATAACAGGAAAAAAAAAGACAAATACTCAAATGTTATTGATAAGTTGAAGTCAGTTGATATATGGGACAGGTGTTACATACTATAAATATATGGATTTTTCAAAAGTTGAAGCGTGTGAAAAACTGCAGCCACATTCACATTTGTATGCATTTATGTATGAAGTGTTATTAAAATTCAACACTGTTCCACTGTGGACGTATGTAAAACCCTCTGAGACTCATTACTGCTTCTCACGCTCATAGAAACGTATGTTCGACATGCATTCACTGACACCAGATGATAAATTATTACTTTTCAAGAGTAATTATTATTTCTACTCAACCAGCAGCGGTTTGAGAAGTGAATGACATCACATACTGTTGTATTTACACTAACTAAAACCGGTCAAAACTATTAATAAGATTAAGATTTTCATATTATAAGGATAATTATCACAATTAACGTCATTGTGTCTTACAGTTAGAGGTTGATATTGACTCTCAAGTTGAAGAATCCAGCTGTAAGAGGACTTAATGTGTTTGTGAACGATTAAAATTAGATGAAATTAATGCAAAATATGACAATGTAATGGAAAAGAGAAGATTTTATTTCATTTTTCATTTCATTATATTTGTTTATTTTGAGCATTTTCAGAATACATGCAAATGTAAAATTTCAAAATCATTCCTCTACACTCGAAAAGGAGTGGAAAGTAGAAAAACTTATTTATTCCCACTCCCATTCTAATCATCAAATAACTGAAGATAAAAATGTTTTAAATACTCACTCCTGTCCTCAGACTTCAAGCCAGAACAATGAAGAAAACAGAAAAAAAGATGCAACAAGATAGAAATTATGTAAAAACTGTGATGAATGAAAATGTCATGAGATGAAAACAAGATGAAGCTGATGTAAAATTGGTTATTTCTGGTTATAAATGGTTCTTTTTATTCAGTACATGTAAAAAAAAATCTAGAGAACTTGAAAACTTGTTCAACATTGAAAGAGAAACATGAAAAGTAAGAATAAACACTGAAACATTTGGTCTTGTTTAAACAGAGAATCATCTGTTTCTGGTGTGAAATCTGTTCAGTCCAGTTCATTTAAGTCCGTCCCACTCATTCCAGCTCTTTCATCCTTAAATAAAACTGATGTTACCGAACCACATCTGGGTTTAAATCCTCTCCTCCTCTAGTCCGTCGTGGTTTTCCATTTTTACGTAACTGCAGATTTAGCACTAGATGACTCTTCTTCTTCTGCTGTTTCCATTTAATCCTCTGCCTCGAACTGTGTGAATCCAGTTAGGAGCAGATAAGCCTTTCATCAGCAGAATATTGGAATAAAAAGCATGGCATGCAGCACAGGCCACTTCCTGTCATGGAATATTCTGTCTGAAAGCTGAGGGTTAAGTTCAACGGGATCTGATGGAGCTGCAGATTAGAGAGCTGATGGTCGGTGTCACATGACCAAATGAAACGTCCTCAGATAGAAGAGCGTCAGCCTGTAGAGCAGGAAGAACCATCATCAGGTATAGACTAATGCACTGGTGTCAAACATGCGGTCCGGGGGCCAAAACCGGCCCACCAAAGGGTCCAATGTGGCCTGTGGGATGAATTTGTGAAATGCAAAATTTAGACTGAAGTTATTAACGATCAATGATGTTAAAATCATTTTAGGTCAGTTCAATCTAAAGTGGGTCAGACCAGTAAAATACTATCATAATAACCTGTAAATAATGAAAACCACAAATTTCTCTCTTTGTTTTAGTGTAAAAAAGGTAAAATTACGCAAATATTTACATTTACAGACTAACCTTTTACAAAAGAAATGTGAACAACCTGAAATGTCTAAAGAGAAGTATGTGAGATTTTACCAACATTCTGCCTGTTACTAAATGTTTTGTGTGTTTATAGATCCACTGTGATCTGTAAGTAGTAATGTACATGTGTAAATGATAAACTGAGGTGTAATATTCTTAAAATTGCACTTATTTTTCTTAAGAATTTTCAGGTTCATATCTGTTTGTTATGTTCAAGTACAGTTCGTAGATGGAAACATTTTCATTACAGAATTAGACTTTTTTCCCTCAAAAATATAAGAAAAAACTTTGGAGTTGATATTATTTATGTTCTTATTCTATTATTTATATTATTTTACTGGTCCGGCCCACTTTATATCATATTAGTCTGTATGTGGAACTGAACTAAAAGGAGTTTGACCTCCCTGGACTAATGCATGAGCTCATGGACGTTGTTTTAACAGTGAGCAGTGATCGACACATTAAGACTTAAAGCAGTGATATTCTGCTTTTTTAAATGGAATTCTTCCTTTTCCCTCATTTCCATGTGGTCTCCATAAACTGTAAATGCTCTGCTTGGCTCTGAATTCTTCATTCATTCAACTCCACAGGTCCATCTTCAACCCTATTTCTGAGTAATGACACCAGAAAGGTGGTTTGGAGCACTGGCCCTTTAAATGCACAGGAGACACTTCAGGCCCCGCCCCCTCCAGGTTATTGGCTGTGCTGCTCTGTCCTGTTCAACCAACAACTGAACATTTTAGGTAATGGGCTCCAAGTTTGGACTTTTTTTCAGTTTTTATTCCAACCGCTGCTGCTGACAAACAATTATGTCATATTCAGATAAATGTTCATCAGAAGTCTTGTCCTTATATGTGCAAATGTAGTGACAGAACTAGTTATAGACGCAACAAATTAAGAAGGAATTCAAACAGGTTGAAGAAATCCACTGGATTTTTGCCCAAATGAGTATAAAGATAGTTTCGCAGCAGCTGGAGGGTTCAAATTCAAACTGTCTGAACTATTAGGGTCCAAATACACAAAGAAATGAAGCACAGACTAAGAAAAGTGGGTTTAGACAAATATGAGCCTTTAAAGGGTTTTATCACGAACCTGTAGACGTTGTCAGGCAACAAAAACAGTGTTTTCAAGCTAAACTGGTGGACTGCAGTTAACTTTCCAATATCCCACCTGAGGTCCCTCTAATCACCAAAAGCATTTAATCTGCACAGTCTCGTAGTAATATCAAAATGTTTTTCATATAGTTTTGTTTTGGGTTTTTTTTTTTGGAACTTTTTTCCATTTTTTTTGTATTTCATCAACCTGAGCCATAGAAAAAAAAACACTGAATAACTGACATATTTTTAACCCTTTAAATGTCATGTTTGTAACGTGAACAAACCAGATTTTCAGCAAAACAACCTTTTTTCCCCAGTATACTACAGAAAAATTGGATTTATTGTTTATTTTTTTTATTTTTACAGGCTGGCATATGTCAATCATTAACAACAACACTGGTTAATATTCCTCATTATTTTCTTCTAGGTCAAATGTTAAATGCTAAAATGTGTCAATGTGCTGAGTTTAGTGGCTGGGTCAGAATGTAAAAATCAAGCAAAATGAACAACTTCTGAATTCTGACTGAATACAAATCGTGAATAATAATATGAGCTGTTATAACACAAAGTGCAAAGTGTGCATAATATGCTCACCCAGATACCGGAAGGTTAAACTAAGAACTAAAACTAGATAAATGCTACTTTGGATGATGATGATTAAATTTAATGCTAGTCTAGATGGAGTTAAAGGGCAAGGTTGGAAATGCAGCAAAAAGTGCAGATTAAAAACCAAATAGTGGACTTTAATTAAACTGCAAAACTGGAGGTGAAAATTAAAAAGTGCCTGTTGAAACCTCAAATGGTTGATTTCATGTTGGGTTGAGGGTTTGACTCCAGGAGATTCATTTGTCGACCAAAGTTGGAACAGCTTTGTTAAACTTCTGAAGTTTTGTATGGATGCATCTGAGACGAACAGAGAAGTGAATCTAAAAAGAACCTTCTACTTTAATTTTAAGGTAAAAAATTAACGAAAATGAAAGAAATAACTCCTTTTTATCCCCTTTTTGGTTCTTGATCCTAAGTTTAGGAAAAACAATCCTAAAATGCACTTTTTTTGTCCATTTCTGACACATATCTTTTTTAGATTGTTTTTAAAAATATATTATTACATGTAAAGAACAGTCCTAATAGTTTTTTAGTGCTGAATAAAGGTTGTTATATTGAAATCAGGTCTTTCAAACTTTCTGTAACTGTTATGAGGAGTAACACCGACTGTGAAATGTATAAAAGAGACGATTTATAGGATTTAATTCCTAATACTGAGCAGTTTCTATGTCTTTTAAAGCAAATTGTAACAGAGTAGAATGGAATAAAAAACCATGAGGAGAACAGTCGACTGATGTAAAGAAGGTCAAAGCCAGACGGGGCTGATCCCAGGTGGGAATCCAGATGTTGGGCCCATGAGCCAGGCACTTAACCTACATCAGTGCAGATGTCCATCTGTG
Organism: Sphaeramia orbicularis; assembly: GCF_902148855.1. NCBI lineage: Eukaryota > Metazoa > Chordata > Actinopteri > Kurtiformes > Apogonidae > Sphaeramia > Sphaeramia orbicularis. Next base: position 1,299,289 of record NC_043961.1, on the reverse strand, counting down.
TCGGTTCGATACCAGGCCTGTGGATACATGTGTCTGTTTCATCAAGATGTTCGACACAGATACAGAAACAGGACGAGGAACTAGAAAAACACTCAGATCAGACAGAAAACCTACGACATCAGAGACAAACACAGCGGAGGTTGTGTTGAGGGTACACACACAAAAAAAAAAACACAACAGTTTCATTACACCAAACCAAATAAACATGGACACTTTACGATGTAGACCGCTTATTCTGCTGCTGTGGAAATAGTAAGAGAAACCTATAAAAGGATAATTACACTACTCACTTTATACTGATTTACATTTATAAGACTTGACATTACAAATAATAATAATAATGAAATAATAGTAATTAAGAATATTTGACAGTTGGTACTGAACACATTTTCTATTGATACTAGGGGTGTAACGGTGCTGAAAAATTTCAACTTGGTATGTTTGTGGTACAGTGAAGGAGACCAATTTTACAAAAAAAAAAAAACCTTTATTGAAGTAAAAGTGCAACATATTCAGAACAGTTAAGTGTGACTACAGCTGAAGTGTTTTCTCCTACTGTGTGGGTCTGATGGCTCTGGCTAAAGGCTGTTGAAACGCTGCTGGTGTCTGTAGTTGAGTTACAGTTTTTCTCTTGGTAGCGGTAATATTAACAGTTGGGTGGTGTCGTTTTAAATGTGTTATGAAATTTGACATGTTACCAGAAATATAATCAATCTTCACAAAACAACACCAGTACGCTGCTTTTGTTTTGTCAACTTGTCTCTATTGACATACTGTAACTGACAGGGAATGTTCCCACATTGGAGACTTTAGAGAAGATGGAGGGTCTTCAACTAGGGATGTAACCATATGAAAATGTCATATCACGGTTACTGTGACCAAAATTATCACAGTTATCATTATTATCGCGGTATTGTTGAAATTGTGCTCAGAATGTTCAAAAAGTACGAATACACACACTGAAAGAATTTAACCAAGTTGTATTTTGAAAGAAACAAAATAACAAATACAATAACAGTCCCAATGTCCCTTCTGTGTCAGAAACATTCACATATTAACCCTTAGTGGTCTGAGTCTATTCTGTCTGTTTTTCAGTCCTTTTCATTTGGCCTTTATATACTATATACACAAATGTTTACTATACCCATGTTTGGATCTGTTTTTTCAGCACAACTTCATCTATATCATCTGACTATTATTTTTTCACTTTAACCTACTATAAAAACACAAAAGGACAAGAAACACACAAAATATATAAAATCTGATTTGAAAAATGTATATACTTTATTGCATAATTAACACACAGATGTTTAACAAACCTTTTCACAGACTTTAAAAGTGAACATTGGTTCAAATATTAGGTATAGAAAATTAAAATTGTAATAAATTCAAACTATACTCAAATATTTGACATAAAAGCAGATCTTTCCATAGGGTTTTTTCCCCTAAAAGTGCAGTAATCAAACACGGTTATCATGAGAATTAGAATTTAAACAGTAATACTAACTGTCTGCAATTTTACCGCCATTTATCGTTATACCGGTAATCGTTACATCCCTACTTCCAACTCTGGCTTTGTACCTGTGACGCTGCTCTGAGTTCCATACTGGTTCACCTTCAGCATGTGGACAGGGGTGTCCAACCCTGGTCCTGCAGAGCCACTATCCTGCATGCTTCAGATGTCTCCCTCTTCCAGCACACCTGATGGTTGTTATCGGACTTCTGCAGAGCTGGATGATAGGCTGATCATTTCAGTCAAATAAATATAACGGTGATAAATTACTAAGGAAAGGTTAAATGTAGAGAAAAATTCACTTGGAAATCGACACAAAAAATACTGAGATTTCACTTGATCAACATTATTCTCACTTAAAGAAGCCAAAGAAAAATGACAAAATCACCTCCATTCCTTCTCTAAGCGTCTGCACATTTGTCCATATTGATGATAAAATGTTAAATTTGTTGCCTCACATTTAACTAGTGCAACCGAATCTCCTGAAACACGCTGACCCTCTGACACAACGGGGATGAAACGGTAAATCAACACTCGTGGCCGTTTTGCTTCATGAATCCAGGGCAGTAAACAGTAACTAACGGCCGCCCTCGCTCTCACAGTGCATTCTGGGAGGTGACATGTATTTTTCTAGTGCGTGTCTTCGTGGTCGACTCCCGGGGCTCAGCTTGTCACCGACCGCCGCTCCGCTCACTCGTGAAATGTTCCTTTAATTAGCGTCTGAGCTGCCGGCGGCTTCGTCTGCGGTTAAACTGTCTCTGGTTTTGACTCATCACATGTCAGGACGACACCAACCACACCCACATCCTGGTTTTACTGTGACCGGTCCAGGCTTTTACCCAGGATTCTGCAGGAGTGTAAGGGTTTTGGATAATCGCTGAGCATTTTTAACCCTCAGACACCGTTTGGGTCGAGTTTTACGTCAACAGTTTTCAGCCTGAAATGTGATGTGAACCTGTACAGATGCTATAAAGTTCAATTTTGATTAATTTTAAGCAAAAAATGGATGTCAGTCATTTATTTAGAAACTGTAATTGCATCAAATTGACCATCAGGAAAGATGGAGCTCTATTATAATGAATCTCATAAAGGATTTCACAATAAACCACAGATGATATCATACATATATTGAGAAAACCCTAAAAAACAGTCATGCATCTACCTATTTACATCGTATTTCCATGTCATTTTCCAGCATTTACCACAGGATTTTTAGTGAAATTCCGAAAAACTGTTTGATTTAAAGTAGGGTTGACACTTTTTTTCTCAACTTTAGGATTTATTTTTGTCACATTTTCAGATAAATCACTTACAGAATGTTTTATGGGATTCATTTTGTTTAACCAAGACTCAAATTTCACTCATTTTCTTTATAAAATGGACAAAATTTGACTTTACAGGTGTGTTCGTGTCATGTCACTACTTTGTGTTTGGCTGTGGTGTGTGTTCGGTTGTTGCTCTGTCTCATTGTACTGTTTATTGCATGATTTTTGCATCATTTAGTTTGTGATATGTTTTTTATAGCATCTTTTTTTTTAATCTTTTGCACTGTTTTGTTTTTTCGTTCCTTTATGTCTTTTGTATCCTTTTCATCCTATTCTGCATTTTTACACTTATCTTAAAACATCAAAATCAGCTTCATCAGACTTTAACCTGGACAGACATATTCATTTTCCATTTATTTGGCAATGAACTGATGAAAAAAAGTATAAATATGTACAAAATAGACCAAATAAGCTGTGTTCGTTCCCTATTACTTCTTTGTTTTTAGCCTTGTTGTGTGTTTTATCCTCATTTTATTCTCATTATACTACAGTCATGAAAAAAATGATTACACCACCCCTTGTTTTCTTCAATTTCTTGTTCATTTTAATTCCTGGTCCAACTAAAGATCCATTTGTTTGGACAAATGTAATGATACCAACAAAAATAGCTCATAGTAGTTTAATTTCAGAGTTGATATCTATCCATTTAACATGTTTTCTGGATAAAAACCAAAATCCCTTCAGTTCTTCCATCAGTATCTGTGTCATTGTACTGACAAAAACAGTGCTTTTATTCATTCCATGTTTTCTTTTCTGTCTGTTTTAGTCACATGACACACACAGGAGTTAGGACTGGACTGCAGAACCATTGTTTTGGATGACTTTTGACGGCTGAATAATTTTCTCCACGACTGTATTTATTTTGTCATTTTTGCACTTGTATTTGGCTGTTATTGACATGAAGTGATGATAAAAAGTATAGATATGTATAAAACAGACCAAATAAGACGTGTTCGTTCCCTATTACTTCTTTGTTTTTAGCCTTGTTGTGTGTTTTATCCTCATTTTTCTCTCATTGTATGGTTTATTTTGTGGTTTTTGCACTTGTATTTGGCTGTTATTGACATGAACTGATGAATAATGTGTATCATAGGAGCTTCTTTTGGACTCTTAATGTGGTCTGTGTTGGAATAACCTGAGGGAAAGTGTTTGTCGCGTGTGCATTGACTCGTTGTGTATCTGATAAATATCTCCAAAACGTTAATTAGGTTTGTCAGCGGCTTCATGCAACACAAAGACACACCTTCGCAGCTTTTAGCCACTTCACTAGAGCCCTAATCACTACACTCACATCCACACTCCGACGTGTCAGTCATTTTAACACCACCGTCCCACTGGGAGGGTTTTGGAGGAGGCGGGATGGCGGTGGGAGGGGGTGGGTGTACATGGGTGGGGGGGGTTTCCTCACAGCGTTCACACAAACACACACATACATACCAGAGAAAACCAGAGCTGGAACAAAGACGACGTATGAAGTCAGAGCAGCTGTGTTTTCTATGGAGGAGATGGAGCAGAGATAGATGGAATATCACCTTACATAATGAACAGAAGGACTGGTGTTCAGTACGGCCCTGGACTGGACACCCCCCCCCCCCATAATGGACTTAACGTCATTTACACATCCGACACAAAGGGACAAGGAGGGGAAATTGCCAGTGAAATTTGGCAGTGGTGTAATTACAGAGCTGAAATTGGAAAGAAGTCGACTGAGTGTGAGGCTGCAGGACCGAGCAGCCAATGGCAGAGTGACTTTAATCACCGTGGTAACCTGGAGGCAGATGGGCCCACGCTGGCAAATGAACAGCACACACACACACACACACACACACACACACACACACACACACACACACACACACACAACATGAGGAATCAAACCTGTTTCACTGTGGTTTAAACTTGGATAAAGAGGAACATGTGACAGCAGAGCTAACGTTTACCACAGAACAGGGCGCTCAAACCCATTTTCTTTTCGGGGCCACATTCAACCCAATTTGATCTCAAGTGGGCCGGACCAGTGAAATAGTAGCATGATAAGCTCTAAATAATGACTTTGTTTTAGTGCAAAAAAACAAAACATTACATTATGAAAATACTTACTTTTATAAACTATCCAAACAAAAAAAAGATGTGAATAACCTGAAAAAACTGACATTTCTTCAGAAAAATCAGTGTAATTTTCTCAGTCTTCTTCCTCCACTTCTCATTAGTCCATGTGCATTCTGGATCAGATCTACAAAGACACTAAACACTGAGGAACAGGAAGGAAAGAGTTCAAACTGGACTGAATTTAATACAGACATTTCAGGTTGGTCACATTTGTTCAGGTTAGTCACATTTTATTGTTACAGGAGAGTTTGGAAATGGAAATATTTTCAGAATTTAAAGTTATTTTTTGCACTAAAACAAAGACAAAAATTTGAAGTTGTTATTATTTATAGGCAAATTGTATTAGTATTTTTTTCACGTCAAACCCAGAAGAAAATATGGAGTCATTAATTTTTGTAGGTTATTATGCTGTTATTTTCTTTGTGATTATATTGGTCTGTATGTGGAACCGCAACTAAAATGAGTTCAACAACCTTGACTGTGGAATTTTACACTTTGTAAATTTATCCCACGGGCTCGATTGGAACCTTTGGCCCCCGGTACGAATGTTTAACACCCCTGCTATAGAAAATCGAATAATAGAACTGTGTAAAAGTCATTGCACAGTTTAGACCAGATCCGCATTTGTCAGCTGATCAGTAAAAACACAGCAGGAACATGTAGGTAAAATGCAAAAGTTTGAGAAGCTTTAATATCAGTTCATCCAGGATTTAGTTTCATCAGATTAAAGCAATATAAAGGAAGAAACAAGATTAAAAACAACATAAAAGATGGAAAAGTGAAAACTAAACAGGACAGAACAAGATGGAAATAGATGAAAAGACAAAAATGGCTGAAAAAACTTAAGGTGTAAAAGATGAAATGAGACAAAAAGCTCAAGTGACTGAACAAGACAAAAACAATGTAACAAGAGCAGAACATAAGTGACAAAAGATCAAATAAAAATGAAAACATAAGATGAGAAAAACATGAAAAAAAACCCCAACAGCAAATAAAAAAGATGTAAAAGACATAACAAGATAAACGGCAAAAGTGATGTAAATGATGAACCAAAATTAAATAAGATAAAACAATAAGACGCAACATGACCTAAAACATGAAAGAAAAACAACATGAGTTAAAAACAAATGAAGACAGCAACAACATGGAAGACACAACCAGAATGAAACAATGAAACAAGACAAAAATTATGTAAAAGACAAGAAAATTAAAACAACAAACAATTCAACAAGATGAAAAAAAATGAACAAGACATAAAAAAAACAAAAACAACATACAAGATGTAACAAGATGCAAAAAATGAAACAAAAAAAAACTATAATGAAGAGATGGAAACAAAAGAATACGATGAAAGCAACAAAACAAGATGAAAATAATGTGATGCAACAAAATGAAAACAATGTAAGACAGCAATGGTTGAAAACGCAGCAAACCCAACAATGAAATTAACATAATTAGATTAAAACAAACATGAAACCAAACAAAGAAAACAAAAACAATATAACAACATAAAGACAAATTCAACAAGATGTGCAAAAGAATTAGACAAAGCAAAAACATTAAAGTTGTAACAATGTACAAAAGATCAAACAAAACCAATAAAACAACAGTGTAACGAGATGAAAACAAAAGACGGTAACAAATTAACAGAATTGTGAAATTAAAAGAATACGATGAAAGCAACAAAATAAGATGAAAATGACGTAAAAGATGTGACGAGATGAAAATTAAAGACATACTATGATGAAAAAATTTAAAAAGACGAAAATGACTTCAGAGAAACTAGACCTAAATGACGAACGTACCTGCAGTCAATTTTAACAGTTTGTTGCTGTCGGGTGGAAACCTTGTAAGTCCATTTTCTTTATAAAACGATTCTATTGGTCAGTCTTCACATTGGCCTGACAGGTTTAGAATTATTTAACCAATGAAAATGTTGAAAACAGCTTGTGACTGCATCTCTTAACTCCATTCATTCATTTAGAATGTACATCGTTTTTCCAGTTTCCTGAAAAATAACCGTTTTGGACATAAGAGGTTTCCAGCCAACAGCGACGCTTCATTCATTTAACGCTTGTTTCATTCATTCATTTCATTCAATGTATTTGAACAAGAAGAAAACACTGGATAATTTAGTTTTATGTCAATAGAACGGGACGGCCATGGCTCAGGAGGTAGAGGGGGTCGTCCAGTAACCGAAGGGTTGGCGGTTCAAATCCCACTCTGTGCTAGTCGTGCCGTTCTGCCCTTGGGCAAGACACCCCAGTCACTCTGCCTCCAGTGTGTGCCCCAGGCCACAAACGTAGGCTGCCACCACCAGGGTGTGAATGACAGAGCGAATGAATAATGGATCAATAATGTGAAGCACTATAGAAATGTAATCTAGTATTATTATTATTATTATTATTATTATCATTATTATTATTATTTATTTTTTTTAAATGTAAACAGAAGTCATGTATCGCAGTAAATGTAACTCTGACGACCTGGGCTCCAGTTCACAGCTGTGTTTTACTGTTACTGTCCTTCACTTCTTTTTTCCTCCTTCCATCCATCAGTCTGTTCGTCACAGGCCGTGACAGTCTCAGTTCACCACCTCATTAGCACATCTGGATCTGAGCTCCGGCCCCCCTCCTCCTCGGCCAATGAGAAAACAGCCCGGTCGTCAGGGCTCCTTAGCAACAGCCCCACAAGGGGAACACGAGGGCTCGAGGAAGAAGTGGGGGGAGGAAGGAATAGAAGGAGCAGGGGGGTAAGAAGGGATGAAGAGGAGAAGGAGGAGGAGGAGGAGGAGGAGGAGGAGGTGAACGGGGAGGCGACCCCAGTGGGAGTGTGAGGTTGGAGGTGTGTTCATCGTTATCAAAGCCCTGAATCTGAGAGTAAAAAAAAAAAAACAAAAAAAAAACAACACAACGATGAAGAACAAATAAAAGTGCACCCGCTGTGTTTTAATGAAGTAAAAGCAGAATTAGCAGAAATCTCCTGTACGTCCTGTTGAACCAGAGGGCATGGATTCAGCGTCTGGCATCAGCTGCATGGTTCAACAGCCCACAGTCAGAATACAAAGAGGGGGTATTAAAGCTGTGGGCTCCAAACCCAGCTACAAAAAATGTTGGTTTAGAGGCAAATACAAAGAGCAAAAAACATGTAGGTCTGCAGAAAGAAACCAAATATGCCTTTAAAACAAGTAAAATCATGCAAACAAATGTGAAATTTAAAAGTGAGTGATCATGATGATATATTTAATACTGTTGTAGTTTCTAATATGATTCATAGAAACCATATAAACCTCAAAGACCTGAACATCCACCAGGGACCAAAACCATCTACTGATGTTTCACAGCTGTTGATCCACTAATCCTATCAATACATGTAAATAAATGATGAAAAATGCAGTTTTACTTCAATTATTCATAGGATAAAATGTACACAAGCTTATAAAATGAGAATAAAATGAGCAAAATATTTCAAATATCCTCCTGAGACCCAGCAATGTATTCTTATCCTCTGTAGGGGATGAAAGATTCACAGTTTTACTTAAAAAAGGCTGTCCATTCACAATTCCTAAGGACTCCAAGTTCTTTTTTGTTTTTGTTTTTTTGCTGGGACTGCTACCTGGAGATGTATTAGAGGAAGAAGACAAATACGTCTTTAAAATTCTTTTGCTTCTAAAACGGTCATTACAAGGAACTGGCTCAAAACGGATGCACCCCGAGAGGATCAGTGGCTATAACAGAGGAAATCTACTCAACAGAAAGACTGACTTGTTACCTACGGAGGGCTGTGTTTTGGCAAGAATCTGGCGATACGATACAAATCACAATACTAGGATTATGATGCGATATATCACAATATATCATGATACTGTTAAAAAGGCAATTTTTTATTAGTTTTTTTTTTTTTTTTTTTGAAAGATTATTTCCTGGAAGAACTGAATTACACCAGAAATATGCACAAATACTAAATACATTTATGTGTGTTTTATGTTAAATTGTGTTTTACAGACATTCCAGTTTCAGATCCTGTTCAAATGTTCATTTTCTATTAGTTCAGAACTAACATCAGAACAGGATTTTGTGCAGTCCCAACAAAGGAACTCCCATCTGCCTCTCAGACAGTAAAAAGTGCTTTTAGGATGATTCAAATAACCATTATTTAATAAAACAGTGTTAAATAATAATAAGATATAAACAATAAAGAAAACCAAAAACAAAAATGAACCTCTGCCATGTCTGCATTTGAATAAATACCTAAAAATATCGATACAATACCTTTTAATATCAGTACAGTATTGTGAAATGAAATATTTTGATGTGTTGCAGAACTGATATTTTCTTACATCCCTATAGCTGCAGCTCAAGGAACATATCTTCATAAAGCGCTGGAGAAAATGACTGGACTATAAAGAAAACAAAGCATACTTACTGCTGTCTGTCATTTAAATATTTTGTGTTAACCGGTGACCCTAGTTTCTGTGTTGTATTGTCTGTTGATAAAACAAATAAAAATGAAGTATAGAGAAAAAATGCTGTCCATTGCAAAGGACATTTCATTAAAAAAAAAAACAAAAAAACAACTGTTGCATTAAGCAGTTTCCAATAGAGGTAGACCGATATATCAGCCAGCTGACAATATATTGATTGTTTTTAATATCGGCCAATTTTTTTTTTGAAAGCTGATATTTGATCAGTAGTAAAAATGATATAAGATATTTAATCAGGCACCTGTGTGGGCAGCACTTGAAGTTCAATAAATGTTAAAAGAGTACTATGTGTGTTAATCATTTATTTATGTTGCTGCATAAAAATTGTAATTATCTGAGTGTTTCAATTGTATTTTATGGTCAATGTGCTTTAAAAAATAAAACGGACTTAAATATCAGCCTCAAATATTAGCTGTAGATATCGACTGTTGGCTGACCAAATTTTTTAAAATCGGCATCAGCCTCAGAAAAACCCATATTGGTCAACCTCTAGTTTCCAATCAAGACAATTTTTTAATGTAAAAAAGCTAAAACTTTCGCTTTCCTGGGTCTCAGGAGGATATAAGGAAATAAATGAACCAAAACTCTGATTTTACGTCATATTGTACTTTTTCTGTTCCATAAAAACCTTCTCTTTTAAATTCCCATCGACTACAAAAATGTTGTTCTCAACTTATTTATGTATGAATTTCTGTCCCAGTCTAAATAAACCATGAAAGAATAAATAAAAGACGAATCAACATGAAATGTGAAAGTCAGATAAAGCAAAATCTTCATTAATCCAGCGGTGTTTCATAGCATTATCTTTATCTCTGCTGGCATTAAAGTCCAGCCTTCATAATAAAGTCCTGAGAGTCTACTTTATATTCTAATTAAAATAGAAAAACAGTCTAATGGTGAAGTCTAGTGCATGGTAAGCTCCCCAGTGACGCAGATGCCAATAAATGAATAAACATGAGTGTTGTGGTGTGGATTCCACAGCCTCGTATGTGACATAAACACATCCTTTCATTCAGTAACAATAGCTGCTGTTTCCACTGGACTGAAGAGGCTTCCAACGCTGCAGAACGTACACGTCGTACTGTTTGATTGAATGGGTTTCACAGTTTTACAGTTCACCTGCATCACATTACATAATGGATGAAGGCTGATGAGTGTGATGTGTGGGTTCGTCTGAATGCAAAAACAACTTTTATTTGGAGTAAAAGTATGTTTTTATGGCACAGATGTACTCTGAGGGCCAGTGGATCTGTGGGTAATTGGATTTTCTTTTCAGAAGCACAAGACAAACTAGTGGTTAATTGATTTTTGTTTTAAAATACAAGAATTAAAATTCAATTTCAAGGCGTTTTTCTTTTTCAGTGTCAAAACAGATAAACCAAATTTTAAAAAATGGACTGATTTTTATTTTCTCTTTCTAATAACTAAAAACAAAGTTACTACCTGACAGAAATGGAAAAAACGGACCAAAAACGCCCGTTTTTTTCACTTTCTGAGACTGGATGTTGTCATTTTTAAGGAAAGAGCGCTAATGCAGCCAGTGTATCTGCGGGTAACTGGATTTTCTTTTCGGAAACAAAAGAAAAACTAGTGGTGAATTGATTTTTGTTTTTAAAATAGATGAATTAAAATTGAATTGCAAGGTGTTTTTCTTTTTCAGCGGCAAACAGATAAACCAAATTTAAAATTGATTTTCGTTTTCTACAAAAGAGAAGCGCTGATGCCTTGGTCACAAAGATTCTTACGAACGATGGGTTTGTGCGAATCTTCCAGTTCGTATGAAATCTGGACATTGTAGACATGTTCCCTCCACGAATGTTTATGAACTCCAGATTTCGTACAAACCCATCGTTCGTAAGAATCTTTGTGGCCGAGGCATTAGCGCTTCTCTTTTGTTATTAGAAAGAGAAAACGAAAATCAATCCATTTTTTTTTAAAAATTTGGTTTATCTGTTTTGATACTGAAAAAGAAAAACACCTTGAAATTGAATTTTAATTCTTGTATTTTAAAAAGAAAATCAAATAACCACAAGTTTTTTTTTTGTTTCTGAAAATAAAATCCAATTACCAACAGATACACACTGACCCTCAGAGTCTGTCCTTCTGATCAATTTACCAACTAGAAGCACTCGGAGAGCGCAGACCTCCGCCAAGGCTGATCAGTGGCCCCCCCCGTGGGCCCCCCCATCCCCGATCACCACCAAAATTTAATCATTTCTTCTTTATCCCATTTCCAACAAACCCTGAAAATTTCATCCAAATCTCTCCATAACTTTTTGAGTTATGTTGCACACTAACGGACAGACAAACAAACAAACAAACAAACCCTGGCAAAAACATAACCTCCTTGGCAGAGGTAATTAATGGATCAGTCTAAGATCAGAAAAGTGTCTAATCAATAACACATCGACACACACGGCAGTAGGATTTAATAGAAAACTAAGGACATTAATAAAGGAAAAGCAGTGTTTACATCAGCAAGAGCAACAAATAAACCTGTTGAAATTGTCTTAAGATAAGTGTAAAAATGCAGAACAGGATGAAAAAGATACAAAAGACATAAAGGAATGAAAAAACAAAGTGCAAAAGATAAAAAGATGTCATTAAAAACGTGTCACAGACTAAATGACACAAAAATCATGCAATAAACAGTACAATGAGACAAAACAACAGAACACACACCACAGCCAAACACAAAGTAACATGACACGAACACACCTGTAAAGTCGCATTTTGTCCATTTTATAAAGAAAATGAATGAAAACAAGGGGTGGTCTAATAATTTTTTCCACAACTCTAGGTGCTCTGTATAGGTTACCAAGGCAACCGTAGTTAGCAGTTAGCATAAGCTGACATGACGTGCTAGTGGAGCTAATATACACTCATAAATATGTCTTCATTTGGTGTCGTTTCATCACATCACAGTACTTTTCTGTTCTTCCACTGTCCTCTTCATCCACGTCCACCTCATCCGTCACATATGATGGTGCTGTGTGTGAGTAAAGGTCAAGTTTGGGTCTCCATTAATAGGTGATGAGCAGACCTCATCAGGACACGCCTTCATTTTTCTGCAGTGACGCCCACGTCCAATTCCCTCCTGTTCTGTTTCATCTCATGTAGAAAGTAATGATGACGTATTGATTCTCGTCTTCTATTGGTGGATGCCTGAGGGGCTGGTTATGGTCGGTGTTGTAGCTGTTGTTCAGGTCTTCAGGGGTTTGTTTTGATCCGTGGATGGGGGTTTGGTGGATGGGGGTTTGGTGGGTTCTGTTTAGCTCTGTGGATGTGGGTGTCGGTGACATTCAGTGCCTTATGTGGATGTGTGTTTACTGGGTTTTCCTGGTCTTCAGTGGGGTTTGGTGGATTTTAGTGGGTTTCAGTGGATGTGTGTTTTGTTGGGTTTCAGTGTGTTTTGGTATGTTTTGCTGGATTTTTGTGGGTTTTTACCGGGGTTTTGGTGTGTTTTTATTCAGTTTCTACTCATTTTTTGTGGGTTATTACGAGGGTTCCAGTGGGTTTTGGTGTGTTTTGCTTGGATTTGGTGTGTTTTGTTGGGTTTTAGTGTATTTCCGTGGGTTTTGCTGGGTTTGATTTCATTGTGTTTTGGTGTATTTTGCTGGGTTTTGGTGGAGTTTACTAGGTTTTGGTAGGTTTCACTGGGTTTTGGTATATTTTGGTGGGTTTTACAAGGTTTTGGTGTGTTTTAGTGTGTTTTACGGGGTTTTGGTGGGATTTTCCTGGGTTTTGGTGTGTTTTACTAGGTTTTGGTGGCTCTTCCTTGGCTTTTAGTGGGTTTTCCTTTGTTTTGTTGTGTTTTACTGGGTTTTGGTGTGTTTTGTTGTGTTTTACTAGGTTTTGGTGTATTTTGGTGAGTTTTGCAGGGTTTTGGTGGGTTTTCCTTTGTTTTGCTGGGTTTTGTTGTGTTTTGTTTGTTGTGCTTTACTGGGTTTTGTTGTGTTTTACTAGGTTTTGGTGTGTTTTGGTGAGTTTTGCTGGGTTTTGGTGGGTTTTACTGGCTTTTGTTGTGTTTTACTAGGTTTTGGTGAGTTTTGCTGGGTTTTGGTTCGTTTTACTGGCTTTTGTTGTGTTTTACTAGGTTTTGGTGAGTTTTGCTGGGTTTTGGTTCGTTTTACTGGCTTTTGTTGTGTTTTACTAGGTTTTGGTGAGTTTTGCTGGGTTTTGGTGGGTTTTCCTTGGCTTTGGTGGGTTTTATTGTGTTTTGTTTGTTGTGCTTTACTGGGTTTTGGTGAGTTTTGGTGTGTTCTGGTGGTTTTTCCTGGATTTCAGTGGGTTTTGCGCATGTTGACATAGCAGTAGAAAGGCGAAGTGGCGTGGGCGGTGGAACTGGACCTGCTGATGTTATAAATAACCTCGGCTGGAGGGCAGATGGATTTCTGCCCTTTGTGGTGAAAACCTATTGTTAGCTCAGTGTCATTTATGTTTCATTGTGTCTGAAATATGGTTGTTTTAATGACCTGAAGACCTGTTTGGACATCCTAGTACTTGAGGAATGTTTAATGATCTGTTAACGAGGTTACAGAATTAGAACTGAGGAAATGAACACTGTTCCAATAGTATTAATGGACTGAAACAGAACTAGTGATGCACTGATTGGAAAAGCGTTGGCTGATACCAGTGGTACTTCCTGTTTCTTCATTTCACTTTTGCTGTTATTTATTGTTGTTTTTTTTTTTTGTCATTTTCATGCTGTTGCATATTTTCTCATTTTCTTGTCAAGTTTAGTCATTTTCACATTGTTGTCTCTTTTATGTTGTTTTTGTCTCTTGCTTTATTTAATTTTGTGTCTTCTCTGTCATTTCCATCTTGTTGCATCTTTTTTCACTTTTTCCATTTTATTCCTTTTTTTTGTTTTCTTGTCATTGCATTGTTGTCATTTTATGTTGTTGCGACTTTTTGGTCATTTCTGTCTTGTTGGATATTTTTGTTGTGGTTTTTGTCCACGTCTGTGATGAAGACGCTGACAGTGAAGGTGAGTTTAGAAACAGATGAGATCATGTCTGTGAATAGAACAAAAGATGAATCGAAGGAGGAGGAGATGTAGAAGGAGGAGGAGGAGGAGGAGGAGGAGGAGGAGAGGCAGGACGGTGAGTTGACATCGGGGGTCGAGAGACATAGTGATGAAGACGAGGATGAGGAGAGGGAGGTCCAGTCTGGATCCTGCAGAGCTTCACACACATTCATGTATTCCAGTAGAAGTGAGGGCCACTCCTTCTTGTTTTAGTCCAAAAGCTGTATCTGAAAACCTCCGAGTTCTGAAACGTCCTACAGGTGAAGTTCAGATGTAGAGGATATGTGGCATAAATCTGCCCTCAACCACGACAAAGTTTCTGAAATCTGACCTATTTTTGGTGAGGACAAAAACACGTCCAATGGAATATCACATATGGACGTTGGTGTTACAGTTCTTTTGATTTAAGATTTGGACAAATATGTGAAAATACAGTGAAAAAGTGAAGTGAAATAACTGAAGTGAGTGCGACCAGAACAGGATGTTTTAACCTCACCTACACAACAGACACTCAACCCTCTGTTATCCTGCCTATAGAGGACTTTCTAATCACCAAAGCACATAATCAGCACAGTGCCTTAGTAATGTTTGTTTTTAACTTTTTTTTTGTATTTCATCAACTTGAACTATAAACAAAAATACCAAATACTGAATAACTGTCACATACTTTTTAACCCTTTAAATGCCATGTTTGTAATGTAAACAAACCATGTGTTTTGATGCAAAAAACACAGAATTTTTTTCAATATACTACATAAAAATGTAATTATTGATTTCTGATTAATGTTAAATGTTAAAACAGTGTTTCTCGATGGAGGCGACATTGGGGGCGAGAAAGCTGAGAAGGGGGCGCAGAGACCCAAATGGGAGCATTAGTCTGTATAAGTATCAATATCAAACTGCATGTTTTGTCAATGGCGAATCACTGTGCCCCCCCCCCCCCGGGTCCTCCACAATAAGTAACAGCATGGTGCCACCCCTGGACTTCGGATGGTAATGTCCACGGTGCCTCCCCCACCCCTGGTTTTGAGGGGGGCACTACCTATGCAACACATATAAGCTCGATCAGAACCACTCCCCCTGCTCGACAATGTGTTACGGATTGCTGCCCCCCCCCTTGCATTTTTTTCTGGGGGGGGCAGGGAGATCATGATAATGTAAACCAGGGTTCTCAAACTCCTGTTCTTTCAGGTTCCACATTCAGTCGGATTTAATCTGCAAAGGACCGAACCAGTAAAATAACAGAATAACCGATAAATAACGACAACTGACAATTTTGGTTTATGTTTAAGTGCAAAAAAAAAAAACATGAATAACCTGAAAAAACTGAAATTTCTTAAGAAAAATAAGTGCAATTTTATCAGTCTTCTGCCTCCACTTATCATTTATATGTGTGCATTCTGGATCAGATCTACAGACACTAAACAGGAACAGGCAGAAAAGAGTTCAAACTTGGCTGAATTTTCTTCAGACATTTCAGGTTGTTCATATTTGTTCAGGTTATTCACATTTTATTGTTACAGGAGAGTTTGGAAATGTAAATATTTTCATAATTTAATGTTATTTTTTGCACTAAAACAAAGACAAAAAATTGGAAGTTGTCATTATTTATAGGAATAGTGTAATATTATTTTTTTCACATCAAACGGCGAAGAAAATATGGAGTCATTATTTTTTGTATGTTTTTATGCTAGTATTTGACTGTAGATCATAGTGGTCTGTATGTGGAACCTGAACTAAAAGAACTGAATAAAGCTGAACTCTAAATTAAAATTCCACAGCCTTGACAGTGGAATTTTTGCACTTTGTAAATTCATCCCATGGGTCGGATTGGAACCTTTGGCGGGACACATTTGGCCCCCGGGACACATGTTTGACACCCCTGATGTAAAGGGCCATGAGAAACACTGCGCTAAAATGTGCCAGTGTGCGTTTTTTACTCACTAGGGTGTTAGCGTAGTAATTTTCTACTGTTTACAATGTGCTGATTTTAGTTGCTGGGTCAGGATTTTAAAAATCGTGCAAAAATGAACAACATTTGAATTCTGACCTCGTACAAATTGAGGAAAATAATGTGACCTTTTGAAATGTAAAGTGCAAAGTGTGCATAATATTGTAAACCTGGATACCAGAGGGTCAAACATCTATTGGCTGATGGGAGTTGATGTCCTGGGTTTTTATTGCGTCTCCGTCATCGTTTTGACACACGACGTCTCCTCTGTTTGTGCTGATCTGGGTTTTTTCCACACCAGACCTCATTCTACTGGCCATCATTTGTCAGGTGTTGTCAGCGTCTGGATGCGACGCTTTGTGAGTCTGTTTGTGTCTTTGTGTTTTTGTGTTGGATGTGTGATGGAACCTACAGATGGAGGTTGGTCACATGACCTCTATTAACCTCCACGTTTGGAGGTTCTGCTCGTGTGGATCCACTTTATCAAGAAAATAAACGATAATAGTCACATTCAAATGAAAATAACAGCAGTAACGCGGTCAGAAGATGATAATTTTATATTGAAGCCAATTTTAATGTTGATGTTTTTTCTCCTTCTCGTTGTCTTTTTTTTTTTGTATCTTTTCGTTGTTTTCATCCAGATACATTTTTATCTTTTACGTCTCTTGTCTTTCTTTGTTGCATTTCTTCTTCTGTTTTTCTCGTTGCTTGTCATTGTTTCTTTTCTTTGCTTTGTCTCTTTCGTCGTCTCGTGTCCTTTTGTCATTTTCATGATGTTATAACTTTTTAAAAAATATTTTTCTTGCATCATCCTTCACATTATTTTCCTTTTGTCGTGTCTTTTGCATCATTTTTGTCTGATGTATTCGTCATTTTCTTATGGTTGTGTCTTGTCTTCATATTCTTTCATCTTTTTTATCGTTTTTGACTTGAAGTTCCATTTGTTTTTTCTGTGTCTTCGATATAAGTTTAATCTTTTACATCATTTTCACATTGATGTGTGTTTTGTGTAGTTTTTGTGTTGTGTCTTTTGTACCATTTTCATGTGTTTTCCTGTTGTTCTCATGTCATGCTGTTTTGCTTCTTGGTTGCATTTTGTTCTCATGTTGCATCTTTTTTTCATTTTGATGTTGTGTCTTTTGTGTTATTTGTGGCTGATGTTGTGTGTTTTTCATTTGTTTGTGTCTTGTTTTATGTTTAATGGTTTTTGTAGTTTTTGATTCAAGTTATTTTCAAGATGTTGGTTGTTTTTCCTTCTTGTGTCTTTTATTTTCATGTTTTTGAGTTTTGTTGGTTCTTTGACATTTTCACAATGATGCATTTTTTGTTGAGTCTGTGTTGTATATTTTTGTCAATTTCATGCGATTTCTTGACTTTTTTGTCATTTTCATGCTATTTTCATACGGTTTCATGTTTTTGTAGTTTTTGACTTTCAAGTTATCTTCACGTCGTTGTTTGTTGTGTCCATGTTGTTGCATCTTTTATTGTGTCTCGTTGCTTCTTTGTCATTTTCAGTTTGATGCATATTTTTATTGTTTTTGGGTTGTTGCATCTTTGTTATTTTCATGTGATTATATGTTTTATGACATTTTCCCCATGTTGCATCTTGTTGTTTCTTTGTCTTTTTTGTGTTTTTCACCATGTTTTATCCTTCTCAAGTCTTGTACAGATGATCTAAAACCACTAAAAACTCACCATCTAAGGCCTTTTACAGCAAAAACATCATAGTTGTATATTTATTGTGTTAATTCTCAACATGTTAGAATATTTTTGTGTGTTTCATTTGTCTTTAGCTCTAAGTCGCTGCCTCTCTGGGTCTTTTTCTTCACATTTAAGTGTCCTAAAGTCATCCTCGTGTCCATATGTCCTTGTGTCTGTGCGTCTGGCGGCCGCCGTCGGGGGTGTGGCTTTGTGAACATGTTGCCTGGGGGCGGGCTCTAAACGGCCTCTTTGTAAAGTCATGAATCTGTGATGACGGTGGCGGAGGTGAGAGGGACCGTCTTTAGGCTCAGCAGGACGTCCTGAATATTTCAGACCAGTTAACGACGGCAGCAACGGCTGGTCTGAGATCAGATCCTGGTTCACGTCCAGATGGGATTAGAATGAATATGACAGGTTCAGATATCTGAACGTTATATTTGACTCCAGCGGACGGGATGGTTTTGGGTCCAACATGACGTTCATCTGTTGTTTGGCTCCGTCATCGGCGTCATTGTTTCAACATCTGGTTTATTGGATTCACAGCTGCTGTCGCTCTTTGTTTCTTCAGTTCTCTTTGTTTTCTTCTCTATTATTTCCCTTCTCTTCTGTCTCCTTTTCTTCTCTGTTGTCTCCTTTGCTTTCTTTCATTGTCTGATGTTTTATCAGCTTTAGGCCCTTTTTTCTTTTCTTTTCTTTTTCTTTTCTTTTCTTTTCTTTTCTTTTCTTTTCTTTTCTTTTCTTTTCTTTTCTTTTCTTTTCTTTTCAGTATCTTCTAGTTTTTTTTAACATGAAAATGAAAAGTAAAAGTTTCAGAATCAGTCCCTGAATACTGTAACTCTTCTGACCTGTGCGTCACATGACGCTGCTGGACACAAATGGAATGATCATAAACTCTACTTCTGTTGTACGTTTAATCTGCAGTTTGAGGGTTAACAGCTGAATTTAACAGCACAACAGATATGAGACCTGTAACTCAGTACCAGGTCTTGGATCCTAAAACTCTGTTTAACCCCGAACAAACAAAATCTACAAATAATGTTTTTTGGTGACATAAATCAGAGTTTAACTCATAAGGACCCAGTGTGACATCTGTGGCAGTTCCCAAAGGATTTTTTTCCTCTATATTTAACCATCCTTATGTGGTTCATCACCATTTATGAAAATATTATCCTCTGTGTTTTGTGTTTTTTCAGTGAATATCAGGTATTTTACAACATTTAAATTTACTAAACATGTAAAGTTGAGGATTGTTATATTAAAAACAGAAAAAACTGAAGAAAAGTGACTTTTTTTTAGCAAAATACAGTATGTCATTAATTAAAAGTAAAAATTAGTGTGTCCATCCACTGCTGTTTATCAAACTCCATGGGTTTTACTAGTGAATCAATGTTGTAGAAGATGACAGTGTTTCCATGGTAACTACGGAGCGTCTGAACGTCCAAATGGGTCATATCTGATGACCATGAAAAGATGACAAACTGTATTTTACACCGATTATTGACATGTATTGATAGGATTAGTGGATCGACAGGTATGAAACAGTTTAGATCAGTAGATGCTTTTGGTCGGTGGTGGATGTTTGGGTCTGAAGTTTAAATTAATGATGAAATGTGTATAAATTAAAGTTAAAACTTTTCTCTTTTTCTGATTCCTTTAAAGTTCTGTTAAAACCTTTGACACTTTTGGGTGGAACTTGTCTTGTCGTCCTCGTGGACTTGATGGGTGGAAACTGACGGGGGGCAACGAGCTGACCCCCCCGCCCTCCACCTTCAGATTTTCCTGTTGAGTCTGGGCTGGTTTTGGGTTGAAGTCCTGTCGGAATGTTGTTGATGCTTGGTTTGTTTTCTGTGTCAGTTTATTGAGATGCTCCTGTCGTCATGGTGATGGGAAACGGAGGCTCATACTGGTATTTTAATAAAAACACTATCAGATAGGATGGAGATGATACCATTTGACTGATTAGATGGTATCATTTTATTGAATTGAGCCTAATTTCCTGCTGTCTTTGAACGCCTCACCTGGACACTTTCACTTTATTACATGTTCTTTGTTCGGGTCTGACTCTTGGATTTTACTGTATGTTGATGATTAACTTGTTTGTGTGTGAAAACATGTCAAATAATTTACCTAAAATAAGTCGAAAGCAAAACTTAGCTTATATTTTTAAGATATGATGGAATTTATAGATGTTTAAGTAACTGTGGTGACTCCCCAGGTATCAGTTTCCTGTAGAGTCACAGAAAAATGATGAAAAAAACATGTGAAATGTCACAAAAAAGAAAGAAAATGTGAATTGGCAATCTTAGTGCTGATGGTACGGCCACAAATATTGTAAAAATGTGCATGTAATGTCTCACAGAGCTGTTATTTCTTTGTAGTTTGAGGACATATTTATATCCAGGATGAAAATTTAAGAACCCAAGCGGGTATTTGTGGTTTTTACATCATTCATAAAAGATGCAACAGGATTTATGTTTCTGTTTTGTTTTATCTTTTTTCAAATGTCAACAAGAGAAAAAGAAGCAAAAGGACACAATAAAATGAAAATCCAATCCAAACTAATTCAACTTTATTTAAAAAGCACTTAACAAACAACACAATGAGCCGAAGTGCTGTAAACAAATAAAACACATAAAAGTCAAATATAAAACTAAAGCAACACAGTAAAAAAAACAAAAACAAAACAAAACAATAAAACCATTAAAAAACGATAAAAAACAATGACAAGAAATATGCTTTAACAGGGAATTTAAAAAATGTCTGATAAGAGGCAATGAAATGTCAGTGTTGTAAAAGATGAGAACCTGTCGATGTTACTGCTTATTTTATTGATTGCCTCTGTTTTCATGCATTCAATAAAATGAAGCAGTGAAACAGTCTGTAAGTGATTTAGTGGAAATAAGGTCAAAATAAACTGTAAAGATCCCAAATTGAGTTTATAATTACAGATGTTTTCGTACTCAGATCAGTCGCAGCATTTTCCTTACATTTAAAATATCAATTGAACAAGTGTAAAATATCCGGTCCACCTTAAATTCAGCAGCATTTGAAGATCATGTGACAGGTCTGACAGGTCTGTCCGTCTGTCCTACTGCTTCAGGTGGAATCATCATCATCATCATCATCATCATCATCATCATCATCATCATCATCATCATCATCATCATCATCATCATCATCATCATCATCATCATCATCATCATCATCATCATCATCATCATCATCATCATCATTTATTAAGAAGCTTCATAAAAGACACTCAGTGGACACAGGAAGTGCTTCACTCCGGGAACTCTGGGATTGATTTATCTGAGGCTGAACAACAAGGGGGGGGTGGGGGTGGGGGGTTCACTTTAGACCTGGAACTACACACAGACAGACAGACAGACACACACACACACACACACACACACACACACACAAACGCAGACAGACAGACAGCCTCTCCATGACCAGTCAATCAGCTTCACTCCATGCTTCCTCCTTTCATCGTCCTCCTCTGGGACGTCTTTATCATTCTTCATCACCTCTGTCCCTCAGCACCTCTCCTTCCTCTCCTTCCTCCTCTTCCTCCTCTCCCTCTCTTTTCACCCTACTCGTCCTCTCTTTCCATTAAATCTAGGTCATTCTGCAGCATCGAGCTTCGTCTCCTACCGAGCGTGACATCTACACACGCTCTCGTATCGCCTGGCAACCGCTTGTTCTCCCCTCACCCACCGCATCCTCCATCCTCCCCCGTCCTCCCCTGTCCTCCTCCGTCCTCCTTCATCTTACCTTCCCCAGGAGGTTGGGCTTGGTGCAGAGGGCGGGGCCTGAAACCTGACACCTCTTTGTTGTGTGTGTGTTCAGGGTTAAATGAACAGGGCTTTGTGGAGACACAGGCTTAATCTGACACTTACGCACATGCACGTGAACATAGACCAGTTCTGTTTGAACCTAAATGTGGACCAGAACACTGGACGGATGGTCGATGCCAAATTACATTATTATGCCGGTACATTTTTCCTGTCGTCTGTCTTTATTATCAGTACGTGGATCTGCTAAACACCAGGACACCATCACTGTTGGAGCAGAGCGAGGCCAGTGGATAAAATACTCACTTCAACTTAGATGATGAGTTCTTTAAAAACCTTAAGGTTAAAACGGTTAAAATGAACAAAATAATCAGCACAAGGAAGAAAATACAGGTTAGAATTTGCAACAGTGAACAAACTAATGGTTAAAATGAGTAAAAATGGGCAAAACAAGAGAAAAGTTGTGGTTGAAATGTATAAAAATAATTAAAATAAAAGCTGAACAGAAAAAAACAACAAAAATATTAAATAAAACAATGATTAAAATGAAAATGTTAGATGTTTGTTTTGGTTATTGTCATGTTGGCTCTTCTTTCTTTCTTTCTTTCTTTCTTTCTTTCTTTCGAACTTTCTTCCTTTTTTTTCTTTCTTTCTTTCTTTCTTTCTTTCGAATCTGTATGTTTGATGCATGTAGCATTTAGCTAATTTGCAACTCCTGTCCCTGGTTGGGCTTTTTGACCATATTTGGACAAAAGGGGCGGAGTCATGGGTGAGCTAATGCTAAATGCTAGCTTACTGACACTGTAAAATGCCAAAATTCATGAAATGCTGTGTAAGAAAGTCATTTTTCTTATTCTTAGTAACTTATGAACCACGTCTACAGTTGAGCTGTGTGTCATGAAAATGTTTCATTCAATAAACAGAAGCTCAGGGAGGTGATCACACCTGTCAATCAAAGCCATCTGAGCTGCCATTGGACCAAAAATACAGATGGACTAGATCTACGTATAATTAGAGAAACCAAATAAAATCAGAATGAGTCCTGGAAAAACATTATATAGTCAGTGTTTTTAGAGTTCATATAAGTGTAAATCGAAGGCTTTTTGGAGCAGCGTCTAGTGGCTGATGGTGGTATTACAACGTTAACAAGCTAAAGGTTTGGATTTGTTTTGGAACTGAAGTAAAAAACAGAAACCAGCTGTACTTTACTGTGGTTTAATGTGACAGAATTCAACACAAAGATCAAACAATGAACCAAACAGTGTGACGTGAACTGTGACGTCCACGTCCATGTGCGAACCGTTCCAGTACGTAGTCGTGTGTTTATCTGTTCACGGTTCAGGTCAGTCATCAGAGCGTCACACTTCCCATGTCCCATCAGCCCATGAGAGCCCGTCGTCATGGAAACCTCTTTAAAGTCTATCTACCCTGAGGAAATGATGTCATTGTCATAGATGTTTCCTCCATAACGTCTTTAGTCCGTGACCTCTGACCTTCCAGCGCCAACGCCAGGAGTTTATTGACACGACCTCCCCTCTGAGCAGTAATGGACGGGGGTCAGAGGTCAGCCGCGGGTGAGGGGGGGGGGGGGGGGGGTTACTGAGGGGTGTAATGAAGCGGGTGTGTGTGTGTGGAGGTACATGTATGAAGAACATGCTAGACCATAGAGACCAACAGTGAACGGGAGGTGATAGACTGGACACACACACACACACACACACACACACACACACACATGAACACACACATAAAGACACACACACACGAACACACACAAGAAGACATAAATGAACACACATATGAACACATACACACACACGAAGACATATACACACAAACACACACATGAACACATACACACACACACGAACACACACATGAAGACATACACATACATTAACACAAACCAACACACATGAACACATACACACACATGAACACACACGAAGACATACACAAACATGAACACACACATGAACACATACACACACACACGAACACACACATGAAGACATACACATACATTAACACAAACCAACACACATGAACACATACACACACATGAACACACACGAAGACATACACAAACATGAACACACACATGAACACATACACACACACACGAACACACACATGAAGACATACACACACATGAACACATACACACACACGAACACACACGAAGACATACACAAACATGAACACACACATGAACACATACACACACACATGAACACACATGAAGACATACACATACATTAACACAAACCAACACACATGAACACATACACACACACATACACACACACGAAGACATACACAAACATGAACACACACATGAACACATACACACACACATGAACACACACGAAGACATACACAAACATGAACACACACATGAACACATACACACACACACGAACACACACATGAAGACATACACAAACATGAACACACACATGAACACATACACACACACATGAACACACATGAAGACATACACATACATTAACACAAACCAACACTCATGAACACATACACACATGAACACACACGAAGACATACACAAACATGAACACACACATGAACACATACACACACACATGAACACACACGAAGACATACACAAACATGAACACACACATGAACACATACGAACACACACGAAGACATACACATACATTAACACAAACCAACACACATGAACACATACACAAACATGAACACACACATGAACACACTCATCTCGTCCCATGTCGATGTTAAAAGCTGGTCAGCTGGTCAGCTGGTCATCAGGGAACATTTCACAAAAAGCATCAACAAATACACAAAACAACTACACAACTACACACTAAGTAATTTTACTAGACAAATTAAATGGTCAGTGTGTCAGGCAGTCTGTCAGCATCATCACTGTGGATACTGGGACATTTATATAGAATGTTTGCCTCCAGTGTTTTTGTTCTTGTTTTACTTTTTTTTTCATATAAACTCTATTCTGATTAAATAACTCACAGTAAATGACACAGTACCATAGTAACAATACAGACATCTAATGTTAATATTTTAATCTTTAAAATTTTGTTCGTTTTGTCATTATTTTGGTCATTTTTATTCATTTTAACAATTATTGTTCATTTTTGTACACTTTAATTATTATTTTTGTTCATTTTAGTCATAATTTGGTTCATTTTGTTGATTATTTTGTTCATTTCTGATCGTTATATTACTTATTTCTTTCATTTTCATTCATTGTTTTGTTTATTTTAGTTATAATTTGGTTCATTTTGTTGATTATTTTGTTCATTTTTGATCACTGTTTTACTTATTTCTTTCATTTTCATTCATTGTTTTGTTCATTTTAGTCATAATGTGGTTCATTCTGTTGATCTTTTTGTGTATTTTTCTTCATCATTGTGTTATTTTTCCTGTGTTTGTGTATATTTGCGTTGTGCCGTCATTGTGGTGAAGTCGTTTCGGTTTCAGGGCTCGGGGCTCGTCACTGTTTACAGGAAACGCCGCGCCGAGGCCGTCTGCCGCCTCTGAATGTCAGTGCCGTTTAACGGTGGTGTGGAAGTAGGGCATCGTCCACGGTTGCCGACGGCGATGCACTTAACCCACTTCAACGTTTCCTCAGATGTTCAATACGTGTTTCATATGTGGAGTCGGGCTGTAGACGTTTCATAAGAGTCTTTAGTCGTCGCGTCACGTGGAGATAAATATGATGTAACAGAGTAAACGCTGAGTCGATGCAGACGAGGACACGGTCATGAATTCTGCAGAAGATTTACATTAAAGCATCATCTGTGGTTTATGAGTCAGTTTTAATTAAGTTTAGTTTTTACATGAAATCGTCGTATGTGGATCAGAACATACATGTAGACGCAGGAACACAGCGTAGAACATGTTCTGTGAATCTGAGCAACACGACTGATCCATGAGTCGGTAAAATACAAGAAGAACCAGAGATGCAGAAGTAAAACCTACGTTTATCAAAGTCCATGAAGAGGAATGAGTCTGTAAATAAAAAACAGTCATAGAGTCTGAAGGTTCCACGAAACTCTGAACGCAAAGTTAAGATGAACAAAATAACTGAAGAAAATACAGGTTAGAATTCACAACAATGATCAAATTAATGGTAAAAATGAATAAAAATGGACAAAACAACAAAAAATTATGGGTACAATGTGTAAAAATAAAATAAAGACGATAAAAATATGAAATATATGTATAATATGAAAACAATGATGAAATATAGTAGTTTGAACAAAATAATCAAAGTAGTACAGTTTTGTTATTTTTCTTATAATTTTTGTTCATTAAATTGTTAATTTCTGTTAATTTTAGTCATTGTTTTGCTGATTTCATTGATTCTGTTAATTTTTATCCATGTGAATCATTATTTTGTTTGTTGCATTCATTATTTTTTTTGCATTTTTATCAATTTAAACCATTTTAATTGCTTATTTCTTCAAATTTTAATCCTTATTTTATTAATTTTGTTGTTTTTTCTGTTGATTTTGTCAATTTTAATCATTATTTTATTGTTTTTTGTTGGTCCTTATGTTCATTTTTGTTCGTCTTTGTGTTCATTGCTTTGTTTTCTTCTGTCAAAGCCTGGCTTCATCTACAGTAACACACACTGTACACAGACTCGCACCGCGCTGTGTTGTGTTGTTGTGTTTCCTCCAGGCAGACTGTGTAGAAGTGTGTGTCTGTAACTCAGATGAGAAGCACATAAAGAAGCTGGAAAGAGCATCGTGTGATCCCGAGGGCGGCGTCTGGCGAGAACGCCGCTCTTTGAAAACGCAAACTCGCAGCTGGAGAAACGAGTCGATGTCGACGTCCTGAGGCGTCGACGTGTTAGCGTGTCCTCGACTCACTCAACAAAGACTAACGAGGATCTGCACACGTGGAGACGCTCGCTGTCCCCCTGCTGTCCCCACACCGTCCTCTTGCCATCCCTGTTCTTTTACTGTCCCCACACCTTCCCCTCATTGTCCCCACATCGTCCCCTTGTCATCCTTTCACCTTTCCCTCTCCGTGGACGGTGGACATGTTAGTGGACACCAAGGTTATTATCGTGAACGAAAACTAACGAATGATGAAAACTAGAATTGTAAAAACATTTTCATTAACTGAAATAAATAAAAACTAGAATTAAAAGAAAAAACAGAACTAACTGAAACTGTATTGTGTGTTTACTAAACTAACTAAAACGGATAAAAATCATGGATAAAATTCCCTTCGTTTTCATCTTTGTCAGTGTCGGATTGATACGAAATGGATTTCTTTGTCTCTCTCAGTTTTCTGTGCTGTCTCCATACGACACTTTTTGCTCCGTCACTGGTGTTCACTTGTGGTTTCCAGTCGTCTTCTGGTCCCCACTCTACCTGGAAACATGGAGACTAAAGCAGCAGAGTCCTGTCTGGGATTGATTTGAATAGGAGCACAGAGAAGAAGAGAAAAGAGACCACTGAACTACAACTGAACTACAACTGAACTACAACTGAACTACAACTGAACTACAACTAAACTACAACTGAACTACAACTGAACTACAACTAAACTACAACTGAACTACAACTGAAACTACAGCTGAACTACAACTGAACTACAACTGAACTACAACTGAACTACAACTAAACTACAACTGAACTACAACTAAACTACAGCTGAACTACAACTGAACTACAGCTGAACTACAACTGAACTACAACTGAACTACAACTGAACTACAGCTGAACTACAACTGAACTACAACTAAACTACAACTGAACTACAACTGAACTACAACTGAACTACAGCTGAACTACAACTAAACTACAACTGAACTACAGCTGAACTACAACTAAACTACAACTGAACTACAACTGAACTACAACTGAACTACAACTGAACTACAACTAAACTACAACTAAACTACAACTAAGCATTTAGAAAAAAATGAAAACTAATAGAAACTATCAAACCTGCTCTAAAAACTAATTAAAACAAACTGAATTAGAGAAAAAAGAGTTAAAATTAAATGAAACTAAACTAGAATGAAAAATCCAAAACTATTCGAACCTTGGTGGTCACGTGTTCGTTCAGGTCGATCAGACGCTGTTTTGTCTCCGTTCAACCGTTGGTAACATGTGTTTTGTTTGTGTGTTTGTGTTGACAGGTCTGCTACAGACAGAGGTCTAGACGGAGTGGACGGACGGACGGACGGACAATCCACAGCGCTGAACGTAAGTCCATGTTTCAGACGAATCAACTTCATCTAATCTAATAAACCAAACATAATGACTCTGTTCTCCATGAAAACATCCACAACCACTCGACAAACAGCTACATTACAACAAACTGGTGATAGAAAAGTCAGTTAACCTTTGACCTTTGACCTTTACATAAAAACTACAGCAGTCTATATGGGTCTGTATGTTTTAAGCATCCATCCATCCATTATCCACCGCTTATCCGGGGCTGGGTCACGGGGGCAGCAGTCTAAGCAGGGACGCCCAGACTTCCCTCTCCCCAGACACATGTTTTAATCGCGTTGAACATATTTAAAATTGATAAAGAATTCACATATTCAGCTATTTTTATACAATTATATGTTGAAAATTTAGTCTAAAGTTACTGATTTCAGTTCATTTTGACAGAATATTTAGGAAACGGTGGCAAAAATGAACCAAAACATGATTTAAATAACAAATTTCTCCATAAACACCATCATATTGATCATTCTCATGCGGTTTCATCATTTAATATGTTCTCTGTCCTACTATATTTTATTAGCTTTGATATTTTGTGAAAAAAAAATACACTGACTTTGCACTTTTAACTCAATGAACAGTGGGTGAGTGAAGGATCGTCTTATTTTAAAACATATGTTTTTAACAACCTGATCCTGGAGATTTTACCGAAGGAAAAGATGGTGATTATTTCCATGTAGACGTTCATATCTCCTGTCTAAGTGTAGATGGTGTTGATGAAAAGTTTATTTGCATAGAAAGGTGATGATTTTTGCACAGAATTTCTAAATGTTTTCTCATTTACATCCAAACAATGCTGTTAAACTATACGGACAAAAGGGGGCGGGGCTAAAGCTAGGAAATACATGCTTTACTCTGATAATGATAAAAGGTGATAAATCCTGAACGGTCAAGTTCAGAGAAATATGTATTTGTTTTTTCTTGGTCTTTAATGGTTAAATGTGATCGACTCCTCCTTCATCTCAGTTAATCTATGGTAGTTTTTCAGTTGGTAGATCTGTTTGGATCGTTTCTAGAACCTGAAACATCTTCATCCTATCGCTGATTTTTTTTTCCTCCGTCACATTTACTCTGTTAATCTGAATCTAACTTTGACTGATCCAACCTTTTTCTTACATTTCGTTCTGACTGGGTGAAAAAATAGGGTTTTTTTGCCAGAAGAATTAATTAGTAGATAAAGATGTGAAGGAAATACTTAAAGGAGTGGTATTTTGCTTTTTTTTTTTTAAATGGAATTCTTCCTTTTCCCACATTTCCCTGTGGTCTCCATAAACTGTAAATGCTCTGCTTGGGTCTGAATTCTTCATTCATTCAACTCCACAGGTCCATCTGCAACACTATTTCTGAGTAATGACACCAGAAAGGTGGTTTGGAGCGCTGGCCCTTTAAATGCACATGAGACACTTCAGGCCCCGCCCCCTCCAGGTTGTTGACCACTTGACCGTGCTTTCTGAAACAGGTTGTAGAAATCCACTGGATTTTTGCCGAAATGAATATAAAGATAGTTTTGCGGCAGCTGGAGGGTTCCAGTTCAAACTGTTTGAACTATTAGGGTCCAAATACACAAAGAAATGAAGCACAGACTAAGAAAAGTGGGTTTAGACAAATATGAGCCCGTTAAACCTGCTGTGTTTCAGCTGCAGATGGTAGAAAACATCAGTGGAGGTTGTCGTCGTCATGGTAACAGATACAGGTTTACTGTGTGTTACTGTGACAGTCGTTCAGGTATATTTGGGTCATTTTGAAAGGAGTGGAGGTGATGTTGTGTCAGACAAATGTGTTAAAGCCTCTGGCGTCGCCAACATCTGTAACAGTCAGCAGAGATGTGTGGTGGTTTATTTAGGAAACAGTTGAACAACAGCATCAAACCCACAGTTCAGATGGAATCAGACTGTGTTTAAGGTGATGAAATGACCTCAAAACCAGATAAAACTAGTGTTGATGATGACATGAACACATCCAGGTTTTATTTAGCTGCTTCTGTTTGTCATAAAACACACAAATGGATGAAAATGTTGGAAAATAAAGTGAAAACTGAGTAAAAGATAAAGATCAAAACATAATTAAAAACACAAAATAATGAAAATAAAGTGAAAAACATCAGAAAAGACGCAAGTAGACGAGAAACGTAAACGATGCTAAACTGAAATCAATGTTCAAGACTCGACAAAAATGTAAAAGATGGAATGAGACAGAACATTGTACAGACAATATCAGAATTTAAAACGGTGCAACAGATAAATGTAAAAGACACAATAAGGTGAAAACTGGATACAAGATGCAGCAAGATCAAAATATTGTTAAAGATGCAAGATGGAAAAAAATTGATGCGAATGACAGAAAACAGAAACTTCTTTTTCTGCTGCTGTTTAACACAGATTCACGATGTGTTCAATGCCCCTCGTAAACTCTGCAACTCTGAAATACACAAATGTACGACTGCATCCACATACACTGAAGAGGTTCACACCTTTATACTCAAATGGCCACAACGGTTGAAAAAAACTGTACATTTATGTGTTTTTTTTCCTCATATTATTTAGTTTAAATTCTACTTTTACATGTTTCCTTGTGTTAATATTTTACATTTAGTCACTAAACAGTCATTGTTCATTATCATGATTCTCCTCAGATTGGTGCATAAATTCATAATGGTGTTAAATATTAATACTGGAAAACCTCTGTGAATATAATAATACATAATGTATTTAATACTGGTTTACTCTGCAAAAATGAAACCAGACTTTTATTGCTTAGACTGTTTTTTCTACTGTGAATTTCTGCGTCATCGTTTTTACTCCATTAGCTGATATTTTTACCTCATCGACAGTTTTGTTCATTGTAGAATATTTTTAGAAAGGCTGATTTTGCAGAGTTAATGCGACTGTTTTAAGAGAGAGGTGACAGAAGGTGTAGATTCTGCTTTCACTTTTTCATCCATCGTTCTGCAGCCGATGAACATTTCTTTGAGGGTCTACATGGTTTTTTTTTCCCACAATATATTTTATTTAAGTTTTACAGAAAAGATACAAAATAATATCCACAACATAGCTTCTCTGTTACAATAAATAAAAACAATAGGTAATCTATTACAAGTACATTGTGTACAATGAAATAAAATATCCAGTATTAAATTAAGGAATTATCTGGACAAAATGGATGGAATAAATAAATAATAAAATATCTAAATAAATAAATAAATATGTAAAATAAAAATTAAAAAAATTAAAGGATAAAAGAAAAGGAAAAATAATGTATAAAATAAAAATAAATAAATAGATATTAACATAAAAATAAAATAATATATAAAATAAAAAATTAAAATTAAATTAAAAATTATTTATAGAATAATTAAACAAACACATGAATAAATGAAACTAAAAATAAATAAAAAGTAAAAAAAAAAAAAAGATAAAATAAAGAAAATTTCACAGATGTGTAACTCCATGGTCTGTAAACATCCTTCATCGTCTTCAAGTTTCTATTTAAATTTTGGACATAATCAATGAAAAGTCTCCGTATCTTTTGGATTTCAGTGTATTTGTTAACATCTGTCTCAACCACTGAGTCACATCTGGTTTTGGACTGTTTTTTCCACAGTTGTACGATACTGAAATCTGTGAATATTCTGTCACCTTTGCTGAAGTTGTGTTTTTCTGGTACAGATCAAACAGAAACAGTTTAGGGTTTGATACCATTTGTTTTTGAAATTAATTTTTCAATTATTACTCTCACCTCTTCCCAAAACATTTTAATTTTTATGCATTACCATAAAGAGTTAAATAAGGTTCCTTTAGTTTTCTGTACATCTGTATCTGCTCTGTTTTTATTATATCTGTTCAGTTCCACTGGTATAAAGCCCATCTGAGGGTCCACATATTAACATTCATGCATTTTACGCATGTGGAATCATTCAATGAGGTTCAAGAGCTTAAAGAGTGGATTTTCCAGTTTTGGGATGTGTTTGTTCTCACACACACACACACTTCACATCACACACACACTTCACATCAAACACACACACACACACACACACACACACACACACACACACACTTCACACATCCATTAAATGCAAACGCTCAGTGAATGCACCATTAGCACTGAGCATCGAAATGACTTTAATGGAATCCCCCATCATTCCCAGTGGAAACAATGGAACGACCGATGCTGCAAAGACCAGAGGGGTGTGTGTGTGTGTGTGTGTGTGTGTGTGTATGTGTGTGTGTGTGTGTTTGTCAGATTGTGTGGAATGGGTTGAATGAAGATGCACAACAATGAGCAACACGTTCACACACACTGGAAACAAAGAGCTGAACATTAACAGACTTAGGGGAAATCTTCAATAATAGGAGGTTGAGCTGCACAAGACGGACCAAGATGTTAGAAGAACAACGTTTTTCATATCAGTCAATACTGATAAAGTATCTGGAAAAAAGGAATGAGAATAAAACAATTAAAAAGACAAAAACACCTTCGACGCAGACAAAAATGTTCGAGACACAATAGAAGGGAAATGAATTAAAGGAAGCAACAAAATGAAAGATTTAAAGCCTTAAACTGTAGTGTGTTCTGTGTCCAGGTTTTATTTTAGATGCTTCTGTTGGTCACAAAAGACAAAAATAGGTAAAAATGTTGGAAAAGATTAAATGAAGTGGAAATTGAATAGAAGGATCCAACAAGATCCAAACCTTAAAAAGATGTGAAAAAAAAAAACAAAACAAAACATGCACTGAAGGTGAAAACTGGGTAAAAGATGCAACAAGATCAAAACAAAGATGCAAGATAGAAAATAAAAAATGATGCGAATTAATGGCCAGAATACAAAACCTCCTATCTAAAAAAATCACTTTTTTCAGGAAACAAACAAAAAAAACGTTTAGTTTTATTATAGTAGGGTCTTTGTTAAAGATATTCAAGCATATTCTACTGTTTTCAGACTGTCTTTCTATATTATGTGTTAACATATCATTCTTGTTCTCACCATTTAATGTGAAAACTCAAAATGTAAAAATTTGCAGATAAGAGGTTTTGTTTTTTGGCCATCGAAATGACAGAAAAACATAAAAATGTGAAGAATAAAAGATGCAAATAGATGAAAAAAGCTTAAGATGAGACTGAAAATTGGGTAAAAGAAATTGGAAAAAGCACAAAAATGCCATAAAAGATGCGGAAAGAGGAAATGTGAAATGTAAAGAATAAGATGCAAAAAATGATGTATTTTAGGTGAAAACTGGGTAAAAGATGCAACGAGATCAAAGCAAAGACACAAGATAGAGAATAAAAAATAATGCAAATGATGGAAAACAAAAATGTAAAGAATAAAAGACACAAATAGATGAAAAAAGCATAAGATGAGACTCAAAACTGGGTAAAACTGGGTGCTTCTTCTTCTGTGGTGTTTGTGTGGTTCTGTGGGTTAGTGCTTCTTCTTCTGTGGTGGTTTGTGTGGTTCTGTGGGTTAGTGCTTCTTCTTCTGTGGTGGTTTGTGTGGTTCTGTGGGTTAGTGCTTCTTCTTCTTCTTCTGTGGTGTTTGTGTGGTTCTGTGGGTTAGTGCTTCTTCTTCTTCTTCTGTGGTGTTTGTGTGGTTCTGTGGGTTAAGTGCTTCTTCTTCTTCTTCTGTGGTGTTTGTGTGGTTCTGTGGGTTAGTGCTCTTCTTCGTTCTGTGGTGTTTGTGTGAGTTCTGTGGGTTAGTGGCTTCTTCTTCTGTGGTGTTTTTGTGTGGTTCTGTGGGTTAGTGCTTCTTCTTCTTCTTCTTCGGTGGTGTTTGTGTGGTTCTGTGGGTCAGTGCTCTCTTCTTCTTCTGTGGTGTTTGTGATGGTTCTGTGGGTTAGTGCTTCTTCTTCTTCTTCTTCTGTGGTGTTTGTGTGGTTCTGTGGGTCAGTGCTTCTTCTTCTTCTTCTTCTGTGGTGTTTGTGTGGTTCTGTGGGTCAGTGCTTCCTCTTCTTCTTCTGTGGTGGTTTGTGTGGTTCTGTGGGTTAGTGCTTCTTCTTCTGTGGTGGTTGTGTGGTTCTGTGGGTCAGTGCTTCTTCTTCTTCTTCTGTGGTGTTTGTGTGGTTCTGTGGGTTAGTGCTTCTTCTTCTTCTGTGGTGTTTGTGTGGTTCTGTGGGTTAGTGCTTCTTCTTCTGTGGTGTTTGTGTGGTTCTGTGGGTCAGTGCTTCCTCTTCTTCTTCTGTGGTGTTTGTGTGGTTCTGTGGGTCAGTGCTTCCTCTTCTTCTTCTGTGGTGTTTGTGTGGTTCTGTGGCTTAGTGCTTCCTCTTCTTCTTCTGTGGTGTTTGTGTGGTTCTGTGGGTTAGTGCTTCTTCTTCTTCTTCTGTGGTGTTTGTGTGGTTCTGTGGGTCAGTGCTTCTTCTTCTTCTTCTTCTTCTTTTTCTGTGGTGTTTGTGTGGTTCTGTGGGTCAGTGCTTCCTCTTCTTCTTCTGTGGTGTTTGTGTGGTTCTGTGGGTTAGTGCTTCCTCTTCTTCTTCTGTGGTGTTTGTGTGGTTCTGTGGGTTAGTGCTTCTTCTTCTTCTTCTTCTGTGGTGTTTGTGTGGTTCTGTGGGTCAGTGCTTCTTCTTCTTCTTCTTCTTCTGTGGTGTTTGTGTGGTTCTGTGGGTCAGTGCTTCCTCTTCTTCTTCTGTGGTGTTTGTGTGGTTCTGTGGGTTAGTGCTTCCTCTTCTTCTTCTGTGGTGTTTGTGTGGTTCTGTGGGTTAGTGCTTCCTCTTCTTCTTCTGTGGTGTTTGTGTGGTTCTGTGGGTCAGTGCTTCCTCTTCTTCTGTCTGTGGTTGTTTGTGTGGTTCTGTGGGTTAGTGCTTCTTCTTCTTCTTCTGTGGTGTTTGTGTGGTTCTGTGGGTTAGTGCTTCTTCTTCTTCTTCTTCTTCTTCTTCTTCTTCTTCTTCTGTGGTGTTTGTGTGGTTCTGTGGGTCAGTGCTTCTTCTTCTTCTTCTGTGGTGTTTGTGTGGTTCTGTGGGTCAGTGCTTCCTCTTCTTCTTCTGTGGTGTTTGTGTGGGTTCTGTGGCTTAGTTGCTTCCTCTTCTTCTTCTGTGGTGTTTGTGTGGTTCTGTGGGGTTAGTGCTTCTTCTTTCTTCTTCTTCTGTGGTGTTTGTGTGGTTCTGTGGGTCAGTTGCTTCTTCTTCTTCTTTCTTCTTCCTTCTGTGGTGTTTGTGTGGTTCTGTGGGTCAGTGCTTCCTCTTCTTCTTCTGTGGTGTTTGTGTGGTTCTGTGGGGTTAGTGCTTCCTCTTCTTCTTCTGTGGTGTTTGTGTGGTTCTGTGGGTCAGTGCTTCCTCTTCTTCTTCTGTGGTGTTTGTGTGGTTCTGTGGCTTAGTGCTTCCTCTTCTTCTTCTGTGGTGTTTGTGTGGTTCTGTGGGTTAGTGCTTCTTCTTCTTCTTCTGTGGTGTTTGTGTGGTTCTGTGGGTTAGTGCTTCTTCTTCTTCTTCTGTGGTGTTTGTGTGGTTCTGTGGGTTAGTGCTTCTTCTTCTTCTGTGGTGTTTGTGTGGTTCTGTGGGTTAGTGCTTCTTCTTCTTCTTCTGTGGTGTTGTGTGGTTCTGTGGGTTAGTGCTTCTTCTTCTTCTGTGGTGTTTGTGTGGTTCTGTGGGTTAGTGTTCTTCTTCTTCTGTGGTGGTTTGTGTGGTGTGGGTTAGTGCTTCTTCTTCTTCTTCTGTGGTGTTTGTGTGGTTCTGTGGGTTAGTGCTTCTTCTTCTTCTGTGGTGTTTGTGTGGTTCTGTGGGTCAGTGCTTCTTCTTCTTCTGTGGTGTTTGTGTGGTTCTGTGGGTTAGTGCTTCTTCTTCTGTGGTGTTTGTGTGGTTCTGTGGGTTAGTGCTTCTTCTTCTTCTGTGGTGTTTGTGTGGTTCTGTGGTCAGTGCTTCTTCTTCTTCTTCTGTGGTGTTTGTGTGGTTCTGTGGGTTAGTGCTTCTTCTTCTTCTTCTGTGGTGTTTGTGTGGTTCTGTGGGTTAGTGCTTCTTCTTCTTCTTCTGTGGTGTTTGTGTGGTTCTGTGGGTCAGTGCTTCCTCTTCTTCTTCTGTGGTGTTTGTGTGGTTCTGTGGGTTAGTGCTTCTTCTTCTTCTTCTGTGGTGTTTGTGTGGTTCTGTGGGTTAGTGCTTCTTCTTCTTCTTCTGTGGTGTTTGTGTGGTTCTGTGGGTTAGTGCTTCTTCTTCTTCTGTGGTGTTTGTGTGGTTCTGTGGGTTAGTGCTTCTTCTTCTGTGGTGTTTGTGTGGTTCTGTGGGTTAGTGCTTCTTCTTCTTCTGTGGTGTTTGTGTGGTTCTGTGGGTTAGTGCTTCTTCTTCTTCTTCTGTGGTGTTTGTGTGGTTCTGTGGGTTAGTGCTTCTTCTTCTTCTGTGGTGTTTGTGTGGTTCTGTGGGTTAGTGCTTCTTCTTCTTCTTCTGTGGTGTTTGTGTGGTTCTGTGGGTTAGTGCTTCTTCTTCTTCTGTGGTGTTTGTGTGATTCTGTGGGTTAGTGCTTCCTCTTCTTCTTCTGTGGTGTTTGTGTGGTTCTGTGGGTCAGTGCTTCCTCTTCTTCTTCTGGGGTGTTCGTGTGGTTCCTGCTTCAGGCCAAACTGACTGAAACTGAAGGTCAACGAGCAGCGGCTGAAACTGAAACAAATGAACATGTTTAGTCTGAAAATAAGCGGCGTCCAAACCTCCACGACCTCCACATGTGTAATTGGAGCTTTATGTTCCATTAATGTCAGACCAGAGTGTGATGATGATGAAGACGCCTGAGGATGAGGACCTGAGGCGTTACCATGGTAACCGTGACCTGGTTGTGTTGGATTCGTTCATGGAGTCTCTCTGTTTTTAGTGTGTGTCCGTATGGTCCGATATGACGTAAGCGAGGTCAACTCCAGACCTGACACATCCAGACCAGAACCAGAACCAGAACCACCACACCCGGAGCAGATCCACCGCCTCACGACCAGACCCACCACCTCCAGACCAGAACCACGGTCTCTGGACAAGAACCACCTCCTCCAGACCAGATCCACCCCCTCAGGACCAGATTCACCGTCTCTGGACCAGCACCACCGCCTCATGACCAAACCTACCACCTCAGGACCAGAACCACTGTCTCTGAACTAGAACCACCGCCTGAAGAGTAGAACTACCACCTCTGGACCAGATCCACTGCCTCCAAACCAGATACACCACCTCAGAACCAGAACCACCTTGTCACAACCAGGTCCACCACCTCTGGATCAGATCCACCTCCTCTGGACTGGAACCGCCACCTTTGGAACAGAACCACTGTCTCTGGACCAGATCCATCACCTCTGGACTAGATCCACCGCCTCTGGAACAGAACCACTGTCTCCGAACCAGAACCACCGCCTGAAGACCAGAACCACCTCTTCACAACCAGATCCACCACTTCTGGCCCAGAACCACTGCTTCCAAGTCAGAACCACCACCTCTGAACCAGAACCACCTCCTCCAGACCAGAACCACCTCCTCCAGACCAGATCCACCTCCTCCAGACCCTGTCCACCTCCTCCAGACCCTGTCCACCTCCTCCAGACCAGGTCCACCTCCTCCAGACCAGGTCCACCTCCTCCAGACCGGCTCCACGCCTCCAAACATCAGCCCATGTGTGAGTCACCTTCGTGACCCGTTTCATCATCACTGAAACCCGGCGAGGCCAAAACGCCGTCGGCCGACGCCACATCAGAGGACGGAGGGTGTGGGTGTGGAGGACGAAGGTTTAGATGGTCATCAGGACCAGGACTGCGATCCGAACCACGGTCCATCCTCAAAGAAATCCTCAAAAACTCTATCTCAGGTGTTTTTCTTTTTAACAGGGGTCTAATGTCATCATCTAGTTTTATATTATGAATAAAAAAATGTAAAAATGGACCAAAAAATGAACAAAAATAGAGAAAATAAATAAAATGATGGAGAATATGGACAAAAATTAGCATAAAAAAAGAGATGAACAGAAAAATAACAAAATATGAAAATGAACTAAATTGAAAAAATAAAGCAGAATACTCAGAACAAACTAAAATAAAATGACTGTTCCGTTCATGTCTTTGGCAGAACTTCACAGATGTTTATTCTCAACCCACTGATGATGATTTTAGGTCAATATTTCAATATTTTATCCTATAAATACTCCACATAAAGGATCCTTTGGCGTCCTCCTGTTCAGTCTGGTTGCAGCTGCTGATGCGATGCGTTCATTGCACTGTGGTGTGTAGTATGAGGCGTTCACTGACCCTGTTTCTGCCTCTGTATCAGTGTGTGATCATTCATAATGCACTGACCTATTTCACAGCCTTCACTGCTTTCTTTGTGCCACTCGTGCTGTCTTTGCCTCTTCTTTATCTGGATCTGGTCGTGGTTTCGTAGCGGAACTCCATCTGAAATTCAAAGCAGGTTTGTGATGCCGTCGTCCTAATCCGGCCCCTTTTGCCTCCGGGGGGGCGGAGCTTAGTAATTAACAGAGGTGGGTGATGCAGGTCGGGTTTCGGAGCAGCTGCCGTGCACAGATATGTGTGTTTGACCATGTGTTGGACCTCCCTGTGCATCTGCAACCATGCATGGTGTGTGTGTGTGAGTGTGTGTGTGTGTGTGTGTGATTGGCACCTCATGCCAGCCAATGGGGGGGCATGAACTCCCCAGGGCCAGATTAGGTCTTTAGCTGAATAGTGTTGGATTGACATGACCACCAGATGGCTGATGTACAGTGTGAGTCAGTGTGTGTGTGTGTGTGTGTGTGTGTGTGGTGTGTGTGTGTGTGTGTGTGTGTTTGTGTGTCGTAGGTGTTTGCAGGTTTTGGGTGAAGTCGGAGTCAAACCCTGAGGCTGTGAATCTGTCGTGTTTCCTGAGGATAAAAAAAAAAAAAAAAAAAAAAGACAGAAAAATGGTCAAAAATGAGCAAAATAATCAAGGAAATGAACTAAAATGAACAAAGCGATGAACCAAATTAAGAAAACTGGACAAAAAATTCACAAAATAATGGAGATAATGAACAGAATAAATCCAGAATGTGAACACAATGAGCATTAATGAAGAAGAATTAAAAAATAATTGGAAAATAATTAAGAAAATGAACTGAAATGAGCAAAAATGGGCAAAGAAATCAACAAAATGGTCAAAATAATGAACAAATAATGAAGAATATATGAACAAAATGAGCATCTGTTGTGTTTCTGCTGTTTTAAAGAGGAAAATAAATGAAACTGAACTAAACCGTGTGTAGATTAACCAAATTATCTGAAATAAACACGGAATGATCATGTTTTAACCAACAAAACCTGGAGCAACAATCGTATTTAAACAGAGTCCTTCAAAATAAAATACAACTTTCAAACCCAAAGTGTCATGAAGTAAATATTCAGTGGATAATTATCACATAAATGTAAAATCTTTATTTATTTACAGTTTAAGGGCTGATGTCTCTGTCTTCTGTCCGTCTCAGGTCCCTGGAGCGGCGGCCGGCGGCGGGAACCATCGAGCCAATCAGGAGAGGTGACGGGTGAGACGGGCCAATCAGAAGGCGGGAGCGATGATGGGGCGGGGCGTCGTCACGGCGCTGACTCTGCTGTCGTTACTGTTGCTGTGGCGTGAGACGGCGGCCATCGAAGTCCCACAAGACCGTAAGTCCACGTTGGGTTGATTTATGAGTTAAATGGTTCATTTTTTGGTCTTTTGTTTTTTTTTCATTTTTGTTAATTCTGTTTTATTATTTCACTTATTTTCACTTTGAAGTTTTTCTTCATTTCATTCACTTTGTTTATTTTAAAATATTTGTTCAGTTTTCAGATTTATTGCTCATAATGTTAATTTTCTTCATTATTGTGTTTACTTGTTAAATGTTTTGAGTATTTTGATCATTTGTTTTTATAGGATTTTGGTCATTTTCTTAGTTTTGTTCAGTTTTTGGTCATTTGTGTTCTTGATATTTATTTTTTTGCAAATTTTGGACATTCTTGTTCATTTTCTAGATTGTTTTCTCATTTCTTGTTAAGTTTAGTTCATTTTTGCAATTGTTTTGTTAATTTTGTTGATTATTTTATTAATTTTTGTTAATTTTATTGATTATTTCGCCCATTGTTCATTTTAGTTTTCATCATTTTGTTGATTATTTTGTTCGTTTAGTGTTCGTTTTTGTAAATTTTGTTGATAATTTCACTAATCTTTTGTTCATTTTGGTTAATTTTCTCAATTCTTTTGTTAAATGTGTTGATTATCTTCATTATTTAATTTATTTTAGTTAATTTTCTCGATGCTTTGTTAATTTTCTTGATTATCTTCACCATTTCATTCATTTTGTTCATTATTTCATTCATCGTGTTCATTTTTCAGCCTCAGCGTTCACTGAGTTCATTTATTTATCGTGCGTACTCGTACCTGTCCTCTATAACAGCTGTGAAACCCGGTTGGATTCATGTGATAAATAAATTCCTGAGGGAAACCCGACACAATGGGACATCACAACACTTTTTCCTTCACTGAAAACACACACACATTCTTTCTTTTTTCCTCAGTGAAGATGAATAACTCGACTCAACGTTGTCTATTGTAAAGTGAAAAATGATGAGGGTGAAGGACACCTGGTTCGTCCAATCACAGCTGTCGGCGACGGTCTCTCTTCTGTCTCCGCCCCCTGTGGCGACGTCTCACTCTGGTTTTATAAGCGCGACCTTTGACCTTTGGACTTATGATGCTCTATTGACCCGGTGACCTCTGATTAATGTATTCAGTCCGTGGCGATCGAATTCACACAAAGCATCAACGAGGATTTCCACGAAGATAGAAAAGAAAGAAACGCTTCACACATTCACTGTAAGATCAGAGGATGAACCAGAAGAAAACATGAATCCAGTCGGTTTACACAGACGGAAGAACGGATGTATGATTGAACGGACACTAAATCAGAAAAATGGACAGAAATGACCAAAATAAGTAAGAAAAACAAACCAAAATTAACAAAAATTTACAAAATAATTGATGTAATGAATAATAATGAAGAATATGAACAAAAATTGGCATTAACTAAGAAAGATAACAGAAAATACCCCTCAAAATAAATAAAAATC
Source organism: Sphaeramia orbicularis (assembly GCF_902148855.1). Lineage (NCBI taxonomy): Eukaryota > Metazoa > Chordata > Actinopteri > Kurtiformes > Apogonidae > Sphaeramia > Sphaeramia orbicularis. The sequence continues at coordinate 1,258,112 of NC_043961.1, read as the reverse complement.
CAGAAAATTCACAAAAAAGGGCAAAAATAATCAAGAAGACAAACTAAAATTAACTAAAAATTTACAAGAAATTAACAAAATATTTGAGATAATGAACAAAATCAAGAATATGAACAAAAAATTGCAATAAATGATAAAGATATAAAGAAAATAAAGAAAATGAACTGAGATTCACAAAAAACTTATAATGCACATGGCATGACTGAATCTGCAGAAACGTAGACATTCGGTTTTTTTTCTGACTATTGTTAAAATTTTTGACTTTAACTTCATGTATCTTCTTCTTTTCATGTTCTTTGTGGAATCTGCTCATTACAGGTGAGTCTCATCATTAAACCTCACATTTAATAATAAATTAATCATTTATTATAAAGGAAACATTTTAACCACAAGTTGTAACATCTTCATAGATGAACTTTAATAACTAGTAGCATATTGAACCCTCTGGTATCCGACCCACAGAGACTATTTACAAACACAGAAAGTCTCTGTTCGGTGCAGTGTAGTACTAATGTCAGAGTGGATTTATACAGTTTGTTTTTAACTTCTTTTTTTTTTTTTCTTTTTTTTTTTTTTGCAATTTCATCAACTTCAGCCGTACACAAAAATACCAAATACTCAATAACTCATATTTTTTGTAACTATTTAAATTGTTTTTTTATAATGTAATGTTTGTAATAAAAAAACTACATATTTTTTATGCAAAATTCTTTTTTTTTTTTTTTTTTTTTTTTTTGTTTGCAGCCTGGTATGTCAGTGATTGACAGACCCCTGTACCAAAAATGTACCGAATTGAAATTTTTCTGTACCGTTACACCCCTCTTTTTTTTTGTTTGTTTTTTTTAACACATATTTTTATTAAGGTTTTAACACATTACGTATCTTTTCTGACATGAACTGATAATATTGTGTGGATCTCCCTTGAGCATAAACCCCAAGACCACCTCTGAATTTTGAAACAGCAGTGAAAGTAAATAACAAAATAATAATTGACAGACAATATAAGTAACAGTGACTTGAATACTTCTCAACATCCATTTTTCTATATCTGATACATCATCAAATATCATTTAAAAAAGAAAAAAAAAATGTCTGTATGGTTTCAATTTGTAAGTTATGATGAGATATCAGGCCTTGATTCTACAAATTCTAGAAATGAATTCCATATCATGTGGAAGATGCGAGTTTTCCATTTAATTGTGTATGTGAGCCTTTCAGTCGCTGTGCAGGATGAGCATTACGCCTCGAGTTTGGATGCAAAAAAACAACATTTTTTCAATATACTATAAAAAAAATATGATGACTTTTTAATTTTTTTTTTTTTTTCAGCCTGGCATATGTTGATGATTAACAGCAACATTGGTTAATATGCATAATTATTTTTTTGTGTTAGGTCAAATGTTAAATATTAATTTGTTTTAAAGCTCATTTTTTACTCACTACAGTGTTAATATAGTGTTTTTCCATTGTTTACATTGTGCTGATTTTAGTGAATGGGTCAGAATTTAAAAAAATCATGCAAAAATGAACAACTTTTGAATTCTGACCTGATGTAAATTGTGAAAAATAATCTGACCTTTTATAACATGAAGTACAAAGTGTGCATAAAATGCTCACCTGGATACCAGAGGGTTCCTGTTGTGTATGTGTAGTCACTGTGTGTCTAATATGACTAACATCCTCTCCACCCTCTGATTCCACGCTCAACCCTGGACTAACAGCAAAGATCCTGCAAGACCGTAAGTGTTTCAGCCTCACCTTTCACTGCTAACGGGAGATAAACGGCATGTTTTACCGGCGTCGTGAGGTTATAACTGATGATAAACGTCCACGGATGTGAAACGGTAACATGACAACGTAGGAAGTATCCGTGGCGACGCTTTCATTATATGCAAAACTCGGCCTCCATAAGCTCCTAAATCGAAGAGCAATTTCCATAGTAATTATTTCTGGTTCCTCAGCTTTTATTACTGTAAAAAACACTCTTATGGTTACCATGGCAACGTCAGATTAGTGGCAAAAGCCTGAATGAAGGAGGAAAAGTCCCAGTCGTACCCATATGTCGTGTGTGAGTGTATGTGGGTTTATGTTCCAGTTTGTATAGATTGGAAGCCCCTCAGGGATCGCTGAACTAGAAATGAAGCAGCGTCTTTAACCATAAGTGAGACATTAAATATAGATATTAGAGCGAAAGCATCTGCAGAGGGAGCACCAACGATCCAGATCAGGATCAAGAGGATAAGAATAGTCCACCATTAAATATAAAACCTAAACTGAAGAAAACCACTGGATACTCAGAGGATTTTAAGGAAGAGATGATTTAAGAGACGGATGGGAGTGATGTTAGTGTTTATGTCATTGTTTGATTCTTACTTTACTGATCTTTTCTCACATAAGGGGCTTTGTAACTTGGTAGAAAAGTATGTTATGAAAAAAACTCAGTAAGCAATAGTTATTATTTTGTTAAGTTTTTGCTGATTTTAGTTCATTTTCTTGATTGTTACCTTTGCCAAGGAGGTTCTGTTTTTGCCAGGGTTTGTTTGTCTGTCTGTGTGTGTGTTTGTTTGTTTGTCTGTCCGTTAGTGTGCAACATAACTCAAAAAGTTAAGGACAGATTTGGATGAAATTTTCAGGGTTTGTTGGAAATGGGATAAGGAAGAAATTATAAAATTTTGGTGGTGATCGGGGGTGGGGGGGCCCATGGGGGGGGGGGGGGGGGGCACTGATCAGCCTTGGCGGAGGTCTGCGCTCTCCGAGTGCTTCTAGTTTTATTTGTTTTTTTTGCTCGTTCTTTCCATTATTGTTGATTTTCTGTATTGTTTTGCTCATTTTTTTGTTAATTTTTGCTGATTTTGTACATTTTTTATTAATATTCTATTTTTTTATTCTAATTTTCTGTTCGCTTTAGTTTATTTTCTTGATTCTTTTGTTCATTTTGGTGATTATTTTAATCATTTTGTTCTTTTTAGTTAGTTTTGTAATTTCTTTTGGTAATTTTCATGATTGCTTAATTCAGTTTTTCTCATTTTGTCAATTTTTTAATTTTCAATTTTTTTTCCGCAATTTTTTTGTTTTTCGTTAATAATCTCGATTGTTTTCTTCATTTCTTTGATTATTTTGTTCATTTATTGTTTATTTTTGTTCATTTTGTTGATTATTTTGCAAATTTTTGTAATTTTGGTTCATTTTCTTGATTCTTTTTGTTAATTTTATTTGTTATTTCACTCATCGAACATTTAGACTTAGTTTGGTCCTATTAAAGAAGAAAAAGAGATTATTTTGGGTGATTTTAGTATTTATTTCATTCTTTTTTTCTTGCTTTTCTGATCTTTTCTTTCATAAGGTATTTTGTAACAGTAGAAAAGCCCTTTACGAATGAAAATAAGCGAGTAATAGTTATTAATTATTAAAAAGCATCCCAGTAAATGTACATCAGTGTGTTAAAGGATCCTCTGGGACGTTTAGAGTGAACCAGTGAACTGATTTGTCTTGTGTTTCTTCTTTTGTCTAAAAATGCAATAATGTTGTTAAAAGTGATGCAGAAGTTATCATGCTTTTGCTTCTTGTTAAAATCCTGTAATGTGAAAAAATCCAGGTCATGGTCATTATTTCAGATCCTCTTTATATTTAAAAACCTGATTTATCGTGAACAATTTCACAGAACAACTGAAATTTTGGACCAAACTCTGTGAATGGAAATTATGTCACAAACCTGGAACCAGTGCACAGTTAATTAGGATGTAAATGTCCAGTCAGAATGTCACATGGGTCCTGATTGGTTTGCAAGCAGCATTCTGGACCAGGATTGGTCTTTACAGCTGTCAATCACCTGTTTTTATAGCATCAAATGACTGATTTGTAACTGACCTGAGTGAATAAATCTAGAAAATGAACAGAAATTAAGACAATTAGACATGTTCTTGACACTTTATTACAAATAACTGATCAGAACACAAACGTACCTGATTGAATCTACGTTAAATGTCTTAAAAGATATTTTTAAAATGTTTTGCAGACTCGAACATTTAGATTTTAGCTCAACAAAAGTCTCATCAGTTGTTTTTTAATCTCCATGAAGGATCCTTCAAGCATTTATGTAAATTAAAATCACATTTAACCGTTCAAAGTCCAGGATCCTTCAGAAAACCAAGTACTTCCTTGGAGAAACTTCAGGGATGTTGTTAAAATACCCACAATCCTCTGCTGTTAAATAAAAAAGATCCAACCACAGCTGCAAATAAATCCTCCAAGTAGAAGAATAAACATTAGTGTAAAACATATTAAGTCTGATAATCAGCTGATTTTATCACACAGGACGACAGAGACAAATTAATTTACATTAATTAGAACAATTCATCCACAAATCCAAGACGCACTTTTTCCCTCCACCAGGAGGTGTTGTGATCGCTTCGCTTTGTGTGTGTGTGTGTTTGTTTGTTTGTTCGTTTGTTAGCAAGGTAACTCAAGAAGTTATGGACAGATTTTCAGGAAATGTTGATACTGGCACAAGGAAGAAATGATTAAATTTTGGTGGTGATCGGGGGTGGGGGGGCCCACAGGGGGGCCCCACTGATCGGCCTTGGTGGAGGTCTGCACTGTCTTTTCTAGAAAAGCACTCGGAGAGCGCAGACCCCCCCCACCCCCGATCAGCACCAAAATTTAATCATTTCTTCCTTGTGCCAGTATCAACATTTCCTGAAAATTTCCTGAAAATCCAGCCATAACTTTTTGAGTTATCTTGCTAACAAATAAACAAACAAAACAAACAAACACTGGGGGGGGCAGATCTGTCTTGGCGGACGTCTGCGCTCTCTGAGTGCTTTTCTTGTTCTGATCTGTTTCCACTGATCCATGGAAGGGGCGTGGCCTGTGGCGTTGTCATGGCGTCCGTCCACAGGCTTTAAAACTCAGTCAGGTCTGTTTCATCACAGAGCAGGAGGATTTCACCTGGAACACTGATAGTGTAGCATCCACATGTGTGTGACTGTGTGTGTGTGTGTGTGTGACTGTGTGTGTGTGTGTGACTGTGTGTGTGTGTGTGTGTGCGTTGATTTTGTCGTTCCTTTAACCTCCTCTTCGTCCTCCACAGTCAAACAGCCTCCCACTATCGTCAAACAGTCGGTGAAGGACTACATTGTCGACCCCAGAGATAACATCATCATCGAGTGTGAGGCCAAGGGGACCCCTGTGCCAACGTGAGCGACACACACACACACAAAGACACACAAATACACACAAACAACCCCAACAGACACACAAAGACACACACACAGACTCACACAGACACACAAAGACATATACAGAGTCACACAGACCTGCATAGATACACACACACACACACACACACACACACACGCAGACACACACACAAACACACACACACACACACACACACACACAAACGCAGACACACACAGCTGTGTACTGGTTAAAGATGATCGTAGATGTTTTTCTAAAACCACTAAAGTTCAGGATGATTTTTTTGTCTGTCCGTCTGTTTTAAACCTGACCTCCGCCCCCTCGCCGATGGCCGACCCCCATCCCGTTTCCCCCTGAGGCGTCCTAACAGCCTCTGAAACTGAGGCGTCCTCTGAACTCCCTGTGACTGCTGTGACTCTGACATGTTCAGGTGGTTCTTCTGGTACCTCCATCCTTCAGTCTGATGGTCAGAACCAGACCCCTAAACCCAATCAGATCCACCTGTCGGTTCTATCACATGGTTGTTAAAAAAATAAAGCAGTGTTACCTGGAGTGATTCTATCAATTGTACTCAGTGGATTTATGCTTTCATAATGTATTAAAAATGTCATTTCAGACAGGTTTTCTACACTTACCTATGAATGTATTCATATATACACTACTTTTGTGAAGCTCATACTTTGGTCTGCGTTCTGGACCAGGATTGGTCATTACAGCTGTCAATCACCTGTTTTTATAATATCAAATAACTGATGTGTAATTGAACTGAGCAAAGTAATCTATAAAATGAACAAAACAGAAGACAGTTAGTCATGTTTTCTACAGATATCCATGATTTATTTGTATATTTCACTATTTTTGTGAAACTCAGACTTTGTTAAACCTATTAACACCAAAACACTATTTGCATCAGTGAAAGTGTGTTTTCACAAAACAGATTTGAAAACATTTTCACAAGTCGAACTTCAGCTTTTCAGCATTTGGGCTGAATTCTCTCTTTCTAATGCAGACCTCAGTTACATTAAGGTGAGATTGAGCTGAACATTTTCATTATAAACACATTTGTTTTGTGTTCTTTTTTTAAGTGCCTTGAGAAGGTGAATTTAAGAACATGTAGAAATAAAAAAAAAAAAAAAACCCCCAAAAAAAACCCTTGGAACTCTGAGGGTTACTGACCTTTGACCCCAGACCAGGACAGACCCTTGGTTCTGGACCTGCAAACCCCTGGACTGTATGTGTGTGTAAGAGTAGTGTGAGTTCTGCTGGTGGGTCTGATCTGGACTCAGTGGGTCTGATCTGGACTCAGTGGGTCTGATCTGGACTCAGTGGGTCTGATCTGGACTCAGTGGTCAGTGGTCAGTGGAGTGACCGTCCTCCTCCAGACCCACTGGGGGCTACGTCACTGGGGTATGACCAGCTTCTGGACAGTGGCACATTGTGTTTTTGGAGGCCCGTTAGTCTCTTTACATAACCCACTCTGGTCCAGATTCCTGTGGACCGATGCACAATGGCGGCCCTCACGGACCCCCCCCCCCCACCCCCCCCGGACTCCCATTGTGCCCGATAATGAGTCCAGTTGACTATTCATGCTCATGAAACATTTAGCGAAAAGGATCGTTCTCATTATTCACTGACCGTCAGTCTGTCACTGCGGACACTTTCAATAGTGGCTCATTGTTGGGACCCTGGACCCAGGCAGGCCCCACCCCCAACCAGGCCCCACCCCCAACCAGGTCCCACCTCCAACCAGTCCCACCCCCAACCAGGTTCCCACCTCCAACTCACTGAAAATGACCAAAAAACACCTTATTAACCCCCCCCCCCCCCCCCCAAAAAAAAATGGGGGCTTGTTATGTAAGAATACAGAGTGTGGTCCAGTAATCAGGGAGCAGGGTTAGGCTGCAGGACCACCACGTGCACGTGGACAGACTCTAATTATATTACAGTCAATGATGAGACCAAAATAATGTTTAGATCCAGACCAGGACCTGTTACCAGACCAGGACCCATTAAACCAGACCAGGACCTGTTAAACTAGACCAGGACCTGTTAAACCAGACCAGGACCTGTTAAACTAGACCAGGACCTGTTAAACTAGACCAGGACCTGTTAAACCAGACCAGGACCTGGTTAAACTAGACCAGGACCTGTTAAAGCCAACCAGGACCTGTTAAACCAGACCAGGACCTGTTAAACCAGACCAGGACCTGTTAAACCTAGACCAGGACCTGTTAAACTAGACCAGGACCTGTTAAACTAGACCAGGACCTGTTAAAACCAGACCAGGACCTGTTAAACCAGACCAGGACCCATGTAAACAACAGACCATTAAACCAGACCAGGACCCATTAAACCAGACCAGGACCCATTAAACCAGACCAGGGACCTGTTTAAACCAGACCAGGACCCGTTAAAACCAGACCAGGACCCATTAAACCAGACCAGGAACCTGTTAAACCAGACCAGGACCCATTAAACCAGACCAGGACCTGTTAAAACCAGACCAGGACCTGTTAAACCAGACCAGGCCCATTAAACCAGACCGGACCCATTGACCCTCTGTGTGTGTTCTGGTCCAGGTTCTCATGGCGGAGGAACGGGAATTCTTCAACATTGGGAAGGACCCTCGTGTGACCATGAGGAAGCGGTCTGGACCTGAGAGGTGGGCTTCAGGAGCGGGGGTCGCCCCGGACTACGAGGAGAGTACCAGTGTTTCGCCAGCAACGACTACGGGTGGCCCTGTCCAACAAGATCCTGCTGAGGGTGTCCAGTAAGAGAACACACACAACTACACAACTACACACAACTATACACAAAAACACACACATGCTAACAACTACACACAAAAACGCAACTACACAATGACACACACGCTAACAACTACACAACACACAAACTAACACACAACACACAAAACGTACAAAAACACAACACATTGAAGAGTCTGTTTGTAGAATCCACGTTTAATGTTCTTCCTCCTCCTCCTCCTCCTCCTCCTCCTCCTCTTCTTCTTCCTCCTCCTCTTCTTCCTCTTCCTCCTCCTCTTCCTCCTCCTCTTCTTCTTCCTCCTCCTCTTCTTCCTCTTCCTCCTCCTCTTCCTCCTCCTCTTCTTCCTCCTCCTCCTCTTCTTCCTCTTCCGCCTCCTCCTCCTCCTCTTCCTCCTCTTCTTCTTCCTCCCTCCTCCTCTTCTTCCTCTTCCTCCTCCCTCCTCCTCTTCTCCTCCTCCTCTTCCTCCTCCTCCTCCTCTTCTTCCTTCTCCTCCTCCTCTTCTTCCTCCTCCTCCTCCTCCTCCTCTCCTCTTCGATTCTTCCTCCTCCTCCTATTGCTTCCTCCTCCGCTCTCCTCCTCTTTCCTCCTCCTCCTCTTCTTCTTCCTCCTCCTCCTCCTCTTCCTCTTCATCCTCCCTCCTCTTCTACTTTCTCCTCCTCCCCTTCTTCCTCTCCCTCCTCCTCCCTCTTCCTTTCTCCTCCTCCTCTTCTTCCTCCTCCTCCTCCTCCTCTTCTTCTTTCTCCTCCTCCCCTTCTTCCTCTTCCTCCTCCTCCTCTTCTACTTTCTCCTCCTCCCCTTCTTCCTCTTCCTCCTCCTCCTCTTCTACTTTCTCCTCCTCCCCTTCTTCCTCTTCCTCCTCCTCCTCTTCTTCTTTCTCCTCCTCCTCTTCTTCCTCCTCCTCTTCCTCCTCTTCCTCCTCCTCCTCTTCTACAGCGGCTCCTCTTTGGCCTTAAGGATGGTGCTGGAGCCCATGGTGGTCTCTGAAGGTTCTCCTCTGGTTCTCCCCTGTAATCCTCCTCCTGGTCTTCCTCCTCCGTTCACCTTCTGGATGAACAGCGGTGAGTGGACGCACACTGGGTCACATGACACGCCAGAGTCACATGACACGTTGGTTTTCTAAATAACGGAACATGAAGGAGGAACACGACTAATCTGAGGTCTGAACGTCAGGTTCTCCAACACCTGTAGAATAAAAACAGAGATTGTATCATTTACCTTTAACCCAGTTCATCATCAAATGTTAATGAACTCAAACTGCGTCTGTTGTGGAAGTTTTGACAGAAAAACAAGAGTTTTCTGATTCTGAAATCTGTAGGTTTTCACTCGATTTCTGAACCATTTTCAAGATATTTCAGTTTTGTTCATTTTTTGTTTATTTTTCTTAATTTTATCAGTGACTTTTTTCATTTTCAATAATTTTATTGTGTTGGTGATTTTTTTTCATTGTTTTGGTTCATTTTAATCCATTTTTCTCTTCATTTTTTAAATTCTTTTGTTTGCTTTGTTGAGTATTTTCTTCATTTTGGTATTTTTTTGGTTGATTTTTGTTTATGTTCTGGTGACTTGTTTTTCTTTTCATTCATAATTTTGTTGATTTTCTTGTTGATTTTTAAAATTTATCAGGTTAATGTTGAATTTTTTAATTCATGTTCATAAATTTTGTTGGTGCTTTTTTTTTTTTATCCTTTTTGTTCTTTTTAATTGCTTTTGTCCAGTGTTTTATTCATTTTTGTTGATCGTGTGGTGCCGTTAAGTAGACAAACATATTACTATTAATTAGTTTCAGTATTTATTTACTGCATACACAGACTGAGTGAGACAAGACAAAGCACGAAGTTACACAAGAAAGACAGACGAACAAAAAAGCCCCAACCCCTGAAGGGGTCGGTCGTAGTATGTGCAATGCTCTGGATTTGTTGGATGTGGGTGTAGGATCATATGATTACTTAATATTTGAATCATCTGAAGTGTGTGTGTGCGTGTGTGTGTGCGTGGTGGGTGTGGGTGTGTGGTGTGTGTGTGTGCGGTGGTGTGTGTGTGTGTGTGGTGTGTGTGGTGTGCGTGTGGTGTGTGTGTGTGTGCGCGTGTGTGTGTGTGTGTGTGTGCGTGTGTGTGTGTGTGTGTGCGTGTGTGTGTGTGTGTGTGTGCACGTGTGTGTGGTGTGTGTGTGTGTGTGTGCGTGTGTGTGTGTGTGCGTGTGTGTGCACGTGTGTGTGTGTGTGTGCTTTTTCCCCCTCTGTCCAACAGTACATTCCACTCGGGTGAAATAGTCTAAGTTCCAGTAAACACACAAAAAGTAGCAGGAGCAGGAGTACCTCAGGGATTTTACGCCATATCGTTTTTATACCTTTTCCTTCATTTTTTTACTCATTTTGAATACAAGACTGACTTTCACAACATTAAATCCCACTGAAACCAGATCAGGTGGACGTTCCCTCATTATTGAACTTTTCTTATTCTTTTCATTTCCAGGAACAGGAGCAGATCGGATCAGATAAATGTTCTTATGTCCTCTGCTTTCTCCTTGATTTCCTGCTCCAGTCTTTGTTCATTCGTTCTTCTTCTCTGCCTTTTCTTCCTGTTTTCCTCTCTGCGGTTCGTCTCCGTTGACCTCTAAACATAACGCTTATTCCTTGTTTATCGCTGGCATGGGTTGGTGCTGCGTTGGTGACCGTCCAGCAGTTTGAGTGTTTTCCTTTCCTTCTCTTCGTCTCGTCCTCAGAGGGTTTTACTCACTGCTGTGTGTGTCTCTTGTTCCTCAGAAAAAGCTGAAAGGGCTCGATTGTCCAGCGAGAAGCTGTTTTACAGCCCTTAGAAAGACACGTTCAGGTCACCTCTGCAGACCACAAACAGGCCTTCTTTAACACTCAAACCACATTTATTGACAAACCAAACACTGATGTCACTTCATTAACCCCAGGAGTCCTGAGGTGGTCCTGGTTTTTGAATCCTTGGATTTTGACTTTATAATTATATTTCTCTTTATAAAACTCTTTAACTTGCCAAGTTGGCATCTTTTTTTTCAGCACAACCCTACCTTTGTGACTTTACAACCAGATGTGTCCACAAGTATTCACAATCATTACTCAAAGTATAGATACTAGGGCAGTGTTTTTCAACCCTGGGGTCGGGACCCCACTGGGGCGCCTGGAATTCAAACAGGGTCGCCTGAAATTTCTAGTAATTGATAAAAATTAAAATAAATAAATAAATAAAAAATTAGCTACTAATAAAACTATTCAGACCATTAGTGTACTTTGCTGTTCTAGATAAACCTGATCTGCACTAACATGTTTGAGTGTTGGAGGGGTGGGATTAAATAAATTCGACTTGCCTCCCACTCCTTTCAAGTGTGCAAATGAAGTCGTGTAATATGTATAAGTTTTGTTTTTTTGTTTCCTTCCATGACCTCTTATTACCTGTTTTATTTCTTAAGATTAAGTAAGATTAACCTTTTCCTTGTTGCATATTCGAAATAAACTAAACTAAAAAAAAACAAAAAAAACAAAATCAATTGCTTGTTATTGTTACTAAAACTACAATTAACTTTTGTTTTTTAACAAAAAAGGTTGTTTTGGTGTTTTTTGCATATTGTTTCCACGAAGTAAGTAATGACTAGTATTTGAATTTGTTAAAATGTGAGAAAAAACGGCAGATTAGCAGCATTAAAAATGTTTTTATTTCATAGTTTTCACATGATATATCAGTAAATTCATGTTTTTTTGCTTCAAAGATTAAACGCATGGTGTCTAGTGGACATTTTTGGAACTCCATGAAAAATAGGTTCATAAGAAAATTTTCAGTCGCCTTGTTTTTTTCATGTGTAAAGAGGAAATAAAAACACTCAGGAAATAAATGTTGATTAAGGTTCTCATAATTCATGCATGAAGGGGTTAAATCCGTCTATAAAGTGGTGTTGTAGATGCAGGATGTGATTAAGTGTCTGATCAGTGGTGTAAAGCCAGTATTAAAGCAGACGCCGTCCACTGGCGTCCGTTAAGTCCTGGTCTGGTCTGAAGCCCACACACATTAACATGCACCACCAGGCAGCGGCTGATTGGTCCTGAGGCATCGTCTTGACAACCATACGTTTCCCGTCAGTCAGTCGCCGCCGGGTAACAGTTTCTGCGCGCGGACGTATGGCGTGAACGCCTGCAGGATGACACGTCACCGTGGTAACCACACTCCACTGAAGTGTACATGAGATGGGACGGAAGTGGTTCAGATTCGTGTGAAGTCGGTGCTCAGGTCTGCGATCAAACGCGTTTAAAGGCCAGTGTGTGCGCTTTAGTCTCAGATATGGAATCTAACAGTTCTGTGGAGAAGGACAGACAGAAGGACAGACAGACACACAGACAGACAGACAGACACACAGACAGACAGACAGAAGGACAGACAGAAGGAACCACAGACAGACAGCAGAAGGACAGACAGAAGGACAGACACAGACAGACAGAAGGACAGGACACAGACAGACAGAAGGACCGACACAGACAGAAGACAGACAGAAGGACAGACAAGACAGACACAGACAGACAGAAGGACAGACACAGACAGACAGAAGGACAGACACAGACAGACGAAGGAAAGACACAAGACAGAAGGAAGACAGACAGACAGGACAGACAGACCAGAAGGACAGACACAGACAGACAGAAGGACAGACACAGACAGACAGAAGGAAGGACAAAAGACACGGACAGCAACACAGACAGAAGGACAGACACAGACAGACAGAAGGACAGACACAGACAAACGACAGAAGGAACAGACAGAAGACACAGAAACAGGACAGACAGAAAGGACAGACACAGAAGACAGAAGGACGACAGACAGACAGACACAGACACACAGACAGAAGGACAGACACAGACAGACAGAAGGACAGACAGAAGGACAGACAGAAGGACAGACACAGACAGACAGAAGGACAGACACAGACAGACAGAAGGACAGACAGAAGGACAGACAGAAGGACAGACAGAAGGACAGACACAGACAGACAGAAGGACAGACACAGACAGACAGAAGGACAGACACAGACAGACAGAAGGACAGACACAGACAGAAGGACAGACAGAAGGACAGACAGAAGGACAGACAGAAGGACAGACAGAGACAGACACAGACAGACAGAAGGACAGACACAGACAGACACAGACAGACAGAAGGACAGACACAGACAGACAGGAGGTGCTGTGTGTTTGTTCCATTAGAATGAGTTGGTTTTGTCAGTAGAGGAAGAACCACCATGTTCCTCCAGTAGAACAGTGGACACCTGCTGCTGCTGCTGCTGCTTCTCTCTCTTCTTCCTCCTCTTTTCTTTCATTGTTTCTTCTTTGTCTTCCTCCTCTTCTTCTGTTTTGACGTCTTCTTCATCTTACTTTGTCTTCCTTTCTTCTTTGTCTCTTTCATTTTTCCTCTCTGCTTCTTCTTCCTCCTCCACTTCTCCTTCATTTTTTTCTTCTTCATCTTTGTATTCCTCCTCTTCTTCTACTTCCTCTTCTTTATTTTTGTCTTTGTCTTCCACCTCCTCTTGTCTTCTTCATCTTCCTCCTCCGCTTCTTCTTCTTCATCTTCTTTGTCTTTTTTGTCTTCTTCTACTTTTTAATTCATCATCACTGCTTCTCTATAAGAACATCCACTTGGACTTAAAGGTTAAGGTATAAAATAAACTTCAGATTAATTATATTATGTTTGTAAATGAGAGAAAAGGACTCCATACGATGGTGTTGAATGATAGAAGTTTGAAAAAAAGTAAGACTGATGATTTGAAAAAGGTTGGAGAACACAAAAAACCCCCATGAGTTGAGTCTGATGCGTTTACTGTCTGTCAGTATAATCTGTTTGTGTGGTTGAGGTTCAGTCAGTTCAGGTGACAGCTGGTGCCAAAGTTCATCCAAGTGAAAATTTGTGCCAAATTTTGTGGATATTCTATAGATCTGTTCCTGCATTTTAGACATAATGAGAACAACCAAGGGACACACCTTCAAACTGAGAAACATCTAAAACAGACACGATGAAAATCTGAATAAAAGAACTGATTTAAAATCTGTTCAAACACATGAACATGATCAACCAGAAACACAGGATCTGTAGAAGCAGTCCGACTGGTGGTGATCCTTCCAGGTTCCTGAGGTGAAGGTTCTACGAGTTTCATTTCATCTCCTCGTTCTCTTTAAAGCCATGTTTACCTCTGCCAGGAGGTACTGTGATCACTTTGCTTTGTGTGTTTGTTTGTTTGTTTGTTTTCATCTTTAGTGTAAAACTCTTCCCCCCATCTTTCCCAGATCTTCCCCACAGATAGGCCTAGGCCCTGGGACCAACCCAGTCCATTTTGGTCCCAGTAGGACAAAGTTCAAGGTCACAGCAAGGTCACGACATCTACAGTTTTCCATCTGTCATCAATGAGACATTTTCCAGAATTCATCAAAAAAATTCCAATCGACTCCGATTCTCCTCCAGTTGGATCCACCTGTAGCTTAGAACAGTCTCTTGTATGTGGAACTAAATTGTCCACATCCACTGTGGAATGTGGACTCTGTGGACATTTACAGTGAACATTGAAAATCCCATTTCCCACACATTTAAAATTAGAACTCAACTAATACTGATGTGAATTGAATCTAATTGGACAGACACATGACTGGGACCAGATTCAACTGTTTCTGTGTATGGAACAACCTGGAAACTGTGGAATTTACACAGACAGAGTGGATCCACACATGCACAGAGTTCAGGCTGAAGGAGGAGCTCTGAGTTCTGAACACTGGTCTGGTTCTGGTTCTGGTTTACGGTTTCATGACCATGTCCTGTCTGTTCTGTTCCAGCCATGACGCCGATCCCTCAGGACAAACGCGTGTCCATGGGTCTGAACGGGACCTGTACTTCTCCAACGTCCTGGCCCACGACGCCCACACTGACTACAGCTGCAACGCACGCTTCCTGTTCACCCACACCATCCAGCAGAAGAACCCCTTCACCCTCAAAGTGCACACCAGTGAGTACCACACAGCCGGGTCAGCCCAGGCCCGGTCCAGGTCCGGTCTGCGGTAACAGGCCCAGGTTTGGGCCCGGTCCGTGTTAACAGGCCCCAGTCCAAGTCCAGTCCGCGGTCCTAGGTCCAGTTCGCAGTAACAGGCCTCAGTCCGAGTCTGGTCTGCAGCAACAGGCCCGGTCCAGGTTCAGGCCCCCAGTCCAGGTCCGGTCCGCAGTAACAGACCTGGTCCGGGTCTGGTCCGTGGTTCAATGCCCAGGCCCTGGTCCAGGTCTGGTCCAGGTCCAGACCCTGTTCAGGTCCAGTTCGCGGTTCCAGGCCCCGGTCCAGGTCTGGTCTGTGGTCTCAGGCCCCAGTCCAGATCTGGCCCGTGATCCAATGTCCAGGTCCAGTCCTCGGTCCCAGGCCCTGGTACAGATCCAGCCCACAAGCTCAGGCCCTGGTCCAGGTCCCAGAGAGCAATCTGAGGCCCTGGGCCAGGTCAGGTCCACAGTCCAGGTCCTGATCCTGGTCCAGGGCTGGTCCACGATTCCAGACCCCGGTCCAGGTAAGTAAGTAAAGTAAATTTTATTATAGAGCACTTTTCACAGACAGAGTCACAAAGTGCTTTATCAATTCAAATCAGTCCATGATCTCAGGGCCTGGTCCAGGTCCAGTCCACGTTCCCAGGCTATGGTCCAGGTCCGGTCTGTGGTCTCAGACCCCGGTCCAGGTCCGGTCCGCGGTCCCAGGTCCTGATCCACATGCTGTTTGCTCAGTGTTGGTGTTTGTCTGTGTTTTCAGACGAGCCGTATAACGACACGTCTTTCAATGCCACTGACCCCTACGGTGGTGAGTCACTTCCTGTCAGGACAGAGGCGCTTCCTGTCCAGTTAGCACGCTAACCTGCAGCTCAGACACGCTCAGATTAACCCTGCGCTGACCTCTAACCCCTAACTCTGCTCTGAAGGATGGTGTAAATGTTAACACTAGCTGGTTTAAACCCATAGAACCGTCTTCTGTGAGTTTTAACACTTTTCATACATGTAGAAATTATAAACTAGAACAAAAAAAACAATGCAACTCAATTCAACTGGATTTGCAGAATTGTCCTGTAAATATCACTGCACAAACATATCATATCCAGCTGACCGAGTGCACAGTTTAGCATAAATAATTAGTCCCAATACATGAATATTATCATGAAAGTGCAGGGAAGTGGAACAAACAGTTTACATACAAACAATTCCATGAGCAATGAAGGATGAAGCAAAAGCAACAAGATTCAACAACCTCCACTGACCAATAACTGCTCTGAATTCACCAAATAGACCGAAGACAAGAATCAAACAATACATTTTTCCAAATTTAGCATCGAACCACAACTAATCCATACTGCAGTAACTGAATTCCACACAACAGTCTGTTCGTGTCAGTACAGTCGTACAAACAGACTCAACAGTTCAACAGTTTAATTCAATAATTGCAGCAGATTTATCAGTTCAACATCATCCAGAAACAAACAGAACTCAGTGTCATTATTAATACCGGACCTCTCAAGAATCAATTCTTTATATCTTTTTTAAACTGAATTCTGTTTGATATTTGTTTATCTCCACACAGTTTATTCCACAGATGGTCATACACAAACTTTTGAACCTAGAGTGTACTTTATGAATCTGTAAATTAAATTTTCCCCTTAAATCAGAGCCTCCCTCTCTTTCACTAAACATTTCTTGAATATTACTCGACAGTCAGTTATTTTTTGCTTTCTACATTATTTGAATAGTTTTGAACTCCACAAGGTCAATGAGTTTTACAGTCTTAGATTGTAAAAATAGTGGATTTGTGTGTTCACCAAAACCAACATTGTGAACGATTCTTCCTGCTCTTTTTTGCAGTAGAAAAAGTCTGTAATGAACTTGCACAGATAGATTCTGTTCATTTAAATGTTATTTTGTTTTGTCTTATTTGCTTTGTTTTGTTTTATTTTGTTTCTTTGCATGTTCGAAATAAATAAAATCAAATAAATAAAATAAAATAAATATTCTATTAACATCTCATTCATGTATTCTGGACCTAAACCATGCAGTGACTTGTAGAGCAGTGGCAGAACTTTAGAATCTCTTCTGTAGCTGACGGGAGCCAGAGTAAAGACTTTTGAACTGGACTAATATGCTCTGACCTCTTAGTTCTGCTCACAGTGGTTATGTTCTCAAATATAAACCACATAATTCTGTCACAGTGATCATTGACTGCTCACATTCAGCTATAAAACAGGAAGAAGAAATGCATCCTGGTACTTCAGACACATAATTTTTGTTCTGTTTTATTATAATCAAACAATGAGATGGGCTCATGTTAATTAGACCTGCAGGATCTAAAAGCCATGAATAAATTCATCATCTGACAGATTAATATCATTAACGAGCATCAACACAACCTGCTGTAAACGTCCTCCCCAATCAGGAGACGGTGTAATAGAGTCAAAACCAGTTAAATATGAGCATGTGTCTGTCATTTTCCAATTCCATTCATAATTTCATCTCTTCATCCTGTTTCTTTTTTCTTCTGTCTGAA